>NC_091355.1:19548816-19561316 GCF_038502225.1 Cherax quadricarinatus | reverse complement strand
TATCTATATTAAAAATGTTGCAAAGGCATGGCTTAATTTATTTCGAATAGCTTTTGTAAATACTGCAAACAACAATAAATCAGCTCCGAGACAAAATATTAATAGCTCCAAGAAATGTAATCAGATATTAGTGTGAAAATATTTGTTGAACAAGACAGTGCATAAACAAAATAGCTGAATAACAAGCTTTCATTGGAGCATCATTTGGGTTTAGATAACGCTTGACCAAGTATGAATTTATAAAGCTTAACTCACAGAGTAACGTTGTTCCAAAATAACCTAGTTTAGGTACCGGGCGTCCTGCCTTCTGCCAGCCACAGCGGTCCTCGTGTAACTCACGAAATCGTAATTACAAGATTGCAAACAAACCATAACACGGTTGGGGTTTGAACCGTTGCGTTAGGCACTGGGCCAGCTAGCTTCAATAAGATTAATCCAATTAGGTCTATTTCTACACTATAAGAAGGTTAGCATAGGCACCATTGTGTCCACAAATGCAAGTTCTTACAGACGAATCTTCCGCTGACATGGCCGTGACGAACTCTACCTCAAGTCCTCTCAAAGCCGTCAACACGACTCGTGTGGTCGAGCATTGATACTAGTGATGGGTCCTTAAGGGTTAGTACGAGTTGCAGCTAACTCTCCCTTCCTCGGATCAAACTGGATTACCTTTACCAACTGGATTACTTACAGCCACTGTAAGAACTTGCAGGGTTACCTGTCTCTGATACTACCACTACTACATGCTAATAATAGTACTAATAGTAGTAGTAGTACTACTACTACATGCTAACAAGAAGAACAAGAAGAAAAACAAGAAGAACAAGAAGAACAAGAACAAGAAGAACAAAAACAAGAAAAAGAACAAGAAGAACAAGAACAAAAACAAGAACAAGAACAACAAGAACAAGAACAGCAAGAACAAGAACAGCAAGAACAAGAACAAGAAGAACAAGAACAATAAGAACAAGAACAAGAACAAAAACAAGAACAAGAACAAGAACAGCAAGAACAAGAACAAGAAGAACAAGAACAAGAAGAACAAGAACAAGAACAACAACAAGAACAACAAGTTTTTAGATAAGGGCAGATAAACACACAAAGTCTACGGACCTGTACTGCCCCTTTTAATTTACTTTCCTTGGTACTGTACTTGACGACGCAAGTAGTGTAAGTAGTTTTCTAGGAAGCGGTAAACTTTAGGAGTTTTTTAATGCAAGGCGCTGGAGGCTCGACCCTTCTCTTCTCGTTAATCTCAGATTAGTTTATGATCAATCAGGTTGTTGTTAAAACGATTGTATGGTAAGATTCACCATTTTAAAAATCCACAATCAGCTGGACCAGTGACTATCCTGTGGAACCAGCACTCACTGCTGGACCAGTAACTATCCTGTGGAACCAGCACTCACTGCTGGACCAGTAACTATCCTGTGGAACCAGCACTCACTGCTGGACCAGTAACTATCCTGTGGAACCAGCACTCACTGCTGGACCAGTAACTATCCTGTGGAACCAGCACTCACTGCTGGACCAGTAACTATCCTGTGGAACCAGCACTCACTGCTGGACCAGTAACTATCCTGTGGAACCAGCACTCACTGCTGGACCAGTAACTATCCTGTGGAACCAGCACTCACTGCTGGACCAGTAACTATCCTGTGGAACCAGCACTCACTGCTGGACCAGTAACTATCCTGTGGAACCAGCACTCACTGCTGGACCACTAACTATCCTGTGGAACCAGCACTCACTGCTGGACCACTAACTATCCTGTGGAACCAGCACTCACTGCTGGACCAGTAACTATCCTGTGGAACCAGCACTCACTGCTGGACCAGTAACTATCCTGTGGAACCAGCACTCACTGCTGGACCAGTAACTATCCTGTGGAACCAGCACTCACTGCTGGACCAGTAACTATCCTGTGGAACCAGCACTCACTGCTGGACCAGTAACTATCCTGTGGAACCAGCACTCACTGCTGGACCAGTAACTATCCTGTGGAACCAGCACTCACTGCTGGACCAGTAACTATCCTGTGGAACCAGCACTCACTGCTGGACCAGTAACTATCCTGTGGAACCAGCACTCACTGCTGGACCAGTAACTATCCTGTGGAACCAGCACTCACTGCTGGACCAGTAACAATCCTGTGGAACCAGCACTCACTGCTGGACCAGTAACTATCCTGTGGAACCAGCACTCACTGCTGGACCAGTAACTATCCTGTGGAACCAGCACTCACTGCTGGACCAGTAACTATCCTGTGGAACCAGCACTCACTGCTGGACCAGTGACTATCCTGTGGAACCAGCACTCACTGCTGGACCAGTAACTATCCTGTGGAACCAGCACTCACTGCTGGACCACTAACTATCCTGTGGAACCAGCACTCACTGCTGGACCAGTAACTATCCTGTGGAACCAGCACTCACTGCTGGACCAGTAACTATCCTGTGGAACCAGCACTCACTGCTGGACCAGTAACTATCCTGTGGAACCAGCACTCACTGCTGGACCAGTAACTATCCTGTGGAACCAGCACTCACTGCTGGACCAGTAACTATCCTGTGGAACCAGCACTCACTGCTGGACCAGTAACTATCCTGTGGAACCAGCACTCACTGCTGGACCAGTAACTATCCTGTGGAAAATGTTTATCTGGCTTCTATCTCACGCTCACGGTTTGAGAAAATAAATGAAAAAGGAAATGCGGAGACATTTTTGAGACTGATACGAATGCAAATAGCGCAGCACCAACAATAGTGGTGAAAAGACACTCATTTGCAAAACCAGCTTTTACTGTAACAACGTTTCGCTCTGTCCAGAGCGAAACGTTGATAACGCTACATAGAGCGAAAACTTTACTTTTCAAACTGTGTTTTTTTTTCACTTGAGAACTGCATTAAGCTAAAATTTAAAACAGAACCGAAATTGCTACACAAATACAACAGAAGCAATGAATCCGAAAAGAAAGAATGGGAGAACTGGATGAGAAGAACAAGGAGTTCTATAACACTAAGAACAGATGATTCAAGCAAAGTGATTACAAAGTGATTTCGAGTCCAGGACGTGAAAACATCCTCACATCAGGGAAGAAGTGAGGAAACTATTGAGTGAATTAGGCATGAAAAAACAATGGAACTGTGAGTTATAAAAGAGGTAAGAGATGCGCTATCAACAACTGTCAACAACTATCAACAACTGTCAACAACTAACAACAACCTTCAACATCTATCAACAACTTTTAATGGGTCACTGCAAGCTATGCAACTACCACAAAGAGGAAGAGACATGCAACCATGACAGGCATAGTTAATGGATACGATTAGTTTTCAATAAACCGGCCATATCCCACCGAGGCAGGGTGACCTAAAAAAAACGAAATTCTCTCTTTTTAAATTTAGTAATTTATACATGAGAAGGAGTTACTAGCCCCTTCCTCCTGATATTTTAGTTGCCTCTTCCGACACGCATGGCTTACGGAGGAATTATTCTTTTCCACTTCCCCATGGAAGAAGACATGTAGATTAATTTAGTATCGGAAGAACAAACAAATAATAGACAAACAAGGAGCATCAGGAAAGTCCTGTCTTGCTAATCAACTGGAGTTCTGTGAGTGACAGAGATAATGCATGAAGAGCAAAGGTGGTTAGACTGTATATTCTTGACTTGTATAAAAGACAGTCGATACTGTAATAAAAATAGAGTAAATGGCAAGAATAATGAGAAAGGTGTTAGAATGGATCAAAAAATATCTAAGGTTAAATAAACCGAGTTTGATGGTCAGGTGATAAGATAATTGCTGTTTCATTTGTTGTTTATTTCATTTGTAAGAGATAAGATCCTGTTTTTGTTCTTTGTACGTGTTTTTAAGCCAAAGAAAATATTGAATTATAAAGGTGGCGGGAAAAACCTGCAAGATTACGTGGAATGATTACAAGAATTAGACAGATATCTTCTGAAATTCATCCCCAGCAAATGAAAATCTAGACAGGAAAAAAACTAAAGTCGACATAATAATAGAAGGGGAATACGTAATCAAGTAGTGCAAACTCAGACCGAGAAGGACCAACGAGGGGTAGGCATTGATCTTCACATATTTCTTGTTAGTACAGTCGGCGGTATATGAGCGCCTAGGAAATGTGACGTCAGTCTTCAGACTCGTTAATAAACACTCGTTCAAGATTCTGCCTAAGAATTATATCAGAACTATTATAGAATGAGCAATACTAATTTTGAGCCAACATTTAATCCAAAAATTAAAGAAATTAGAGCCACTTCAAAGAGTTGCCATTGGGTTGGTCCTATATTTAAGGGATGACGACCGAGTATAGACTAAAATGAGCATGAAGACCATAGAGGAAAACAGATACAACTGATAACATGAAAATGTACATAATACTCAGAGAACTAATTGGACAGACTGGTGAAAGGCGAGAATCAGGAGTAAGAAGCTATAAAGATATGTTAAGAAGTACTTCACTCTTAGTGTCATTAAGAAGTAAAATAACATAGACCAGGAAGTGGTGATAGCTACACAATACATAATTTTAATAACATGGTAGGACCAGCAAGGCGGAAGACTAAAGAAACTTGATATAATAAGTTAAGAGCTGTTACCAGGAAGTGAAAACCGATTTTGCAACTACAAACAGAGATAATTAAACCAAGTTCAACACACACACACACACACACACACACACACGCACACACGCTCATTATTATTCTAAAAATTATTTAGTTGAAATATAAAATATGCAAGTAAGGATGACTGCCGGTGCAGTGTAAACCATCTCTGAGAAGAGGAGGAGGAGGAGGAGGAGGAGGAGGAGGAGGAGGAGGAGGAGGAGGAGGAGGAGGAGGAGGAGGAGGAGGAGGAGAAGGAGGAGGAGGAGGAGGAGAAGGAGGAGGAGGAGGAGGAGGAGGAGCAGCAGCAGCAACAGCAGCAGCAGCAGCAATTTATTCAGCAGAAGGGTTATACAGTCTGCAGAGAGTATGAGGTAAAATAACTAGGAGATAGTTAACAGCCAGCCGCTGGGAACAGATCATGTGACGTTACATAACAATAATGGATCATTTACATACAGAATGCAGCTAATTCGAACAACCTACTAATGAAACAAAAGGAAGGAAACCCTCGTTTTGTCAACCGGTTATACCCTATGTCGCAGAAAGTTCTAGAATATTCAGGAAATACTCTCATTATCAGGTAATATGCCTTTGTGAATTCTCCTGTTCTGACTTTTTTTTTAATAATTAGGCAATTCCTGATTTTTCCTTTTTAACATCATTACTATCATTATTATCTTCTATTCCCTGCTATCATTATTATTATTGTTATTATAATATCACTAACAACCTAATTCAATAAACCACTAAACTAGCTGCAATCACCATGTTGCAGTCAACTATATGCACCTTGTACCACTATACCTAGACGGGTTAGGACCTCGCTAAGTCACTCTGCAAGTCTTTTGGACTATCCTAGGATGATCGCACATGTGCACCCATACCTAACTGAACCCCCATGACTTGCTACTGATGTTATATCACTCAGGTTGCAGTTTGTATCGCAGCACACCACCGAGAGCACTGTAGCATTACGATACCTGCATGCAGTAGTAGCTGGGTGGGTTATATCGATGGTCATGGCAGACCTAACGTTCGCGAAGGACTTAACATGTTATATATTACATCAACGTTCACGAGGGGCGTACCATGATGTTCAGTTTACAGACTCTGATCGAACGTAACCGAAACATTACGATACTTCCTGGCATAAAAAGCAATCCTGCGCTTTTGTATAACATTATCGTTTATGGCTGTGCACAATAGACTCCACTAAATAACTATCGAGTTTGTATAGACCATAATTTGAGTTATATACGGCATTCCTATCATGTTTCAAGAGGAAGGACTCAGTTATGTTTCTTTCCGCGATGGAACTGTTGGGTACAATTATCTGGGCAGCAGCCCACCACGGTGGGTGATTGCAAGAGCTGACATGGTTAAAGATCCCATTCGACACCAGGCCCATCCTGACTGGGTACTGGTTTCTAGAGGTTCACTTGACTGACTGATGCATGAAAGTGAGCAAAGGGTGCATGGGACCTTGTAGACGCCACCCACATTATTAGGCGGAGTGTTATTAATCAATCTCTGTTTCACTGTCCCAGTGTTTTTGAAAGTCAGATTTGTGTTGAGCTTTTTAGTGCCTCACTCAGGCAGACCAAATTGTCATTGTATGGCAAGACCAAAACATTTTCCTGTCAACCGTTTCCTTAGGCTCAGTCCTGCAGAAAGTTTTCCTAGCTGACAGTAGGGCGTTCTCAACAAAATCCCTGTGGTATTTCAGTTTTTTGGCTATGTTAAATATCTTGTTGATTTCATCTTCTAAATACTCAGGACTGCAGATACGCAAAGCTCTCTAGGGACACCCTAGATTCGTTATTAGAATAATAATAAATGTTTGACGACACATTGGTGGTCGTCATGTAAACTGTAAATTTGAATATTCTGTAGACACGATGGATTAAAACATCTTTCCTAGACGTTATCTATTTCATGCTCTATTGTGAACTTAATGGAAGGTACCACACCACTGAGTCTAAGGCGATACTCATCGATGTTGTGATCTCTAATTCACAGACAAAGAACATCATATATGTATCTGAGCCGCCTGGCAATATTTGGGAAATATTAAGTAGTCTAGTCTCATAGAATGCCATATACAGGTTGTTGAGTAAATGGCTAAGGGGATTTCCCATAGCCATGCTCTGTTTCTGAGCATAGTACGTGCCTTCAAACACAAACTTGCAATCCATAACACAAAGTTTAGTCAGTTCAATAATATATTCGTAGGATAGGGCAAGGAGAAGTTTTTTAGTTCCTCTTCAAGGTACGTAAACAAGTCAGGGACAGCGACTCTGGTAAACAGGGCAGTGATATCAAAACTCACCAGGGTAAAGTCGTGTGAAAAATTTACTTTCTGAAGCCTTTCATTAAGGTCAATATTACTTTTAATACGCGCCTCCGAGATCCTACCAACCATGAGAGTTAAAAGTTTAACCAAACATTTAGATAGGTTATATGCTGCTGAGATAACTGAACTTGTAATAGAACGCACTGGGTTTCCTGGTTTATAAGTCTTGATCAACCCATGAAGATACGGTAGAGTTGCGAACCTCGCTGACAAGTGTTTAATTAGTTCATCATTTCCCTTTAATAACGTTTTAAGACGTTTATTGAAATGGCTACTGACCTGGTTAATGGGGTTCTGAACGAGCGGTTCGTAAGTTTCATTATCACTCAATAAATGGTTCATTTTACCTAAGTATTCAACTTTATCTAAAATAACAACAATATTGGATTTATCACATCTCGAGAGATGCAAGATCTGATCGTTACTTAGTTCCTTGTATGTTTTAGTGGATTTATTGGGCAGTTGGGAGCCACCGGATGGAGTCAAGTCTCATATACCATCCCTTTATATATATTAAATGTGTCGGGCGTCAGGTCACCATGTTTTGCTAGCATGCAGAAAGATTTTGCTATGTTAACGCAATTAACATCTTTAGTTGTTGGTGCAAAGCTTAATCCAAACCCAAATGCTGCTTGTTGATCACTACAAGCTCATCACAAACACCGGATTTGCATGTGTAGTCCAGCCACTCTATGTTATGAGGTTATTTAACTTCCTCGTATGCATACGTTCAGTGTTCTCTCTTACTCTTCTAATCTCACCATAAATATAATCAAGCAAGTAGTCTTGCCAACCGAGGGGGATCTTGGTAAAGAAAATCGTCTTGTCTCTCCTTATTTCCATAAAAAGTATCTTCTCTTCATGTTGTACTAGTTCAATAATTTTAGTAAGTACTAACCTGTGTAGTTGATCAAATAGTGTAATAGACATCCTGAAAAACCTGTTCTGCAGTAGTGATTTCGGTAGAACCTGTTCACTTAGGCACTTAGGATTTATTCTTTATATTTCATTAGTTAGAAGGTTGCTCACATTAGCTGCGTTCTGTATGTAAATGATCCATTATTATAATGTAACTTCCTATGTCACATGACTGTTCCCAGCAGTTAGAAGCTTTGTGCTCTCTATTAACTATCTTTTAGTTATTTTACCTCATGCTATCTGCAAACCGTGGAGCCTTCTCTACCCGACCCCAGAAGGGGGGTCGGGTGGAGTAGGGGGGGGGGACTTGTGGGTGGTTGGCATTCCGCTGGGCCTCTCTCCCTCTGTCAGATATTGGCTGGTGCCACCGTGCTACCATACTCTGAAAAAACTTACCCTATTTATCCTGTTACTGCCCTTGCAACATTGCACAGCTCCTGATGACGCACTGAGAAATGTGAAAGTGTTTGAGCTAGAGATTTCCACCTCCCGTGGCTAGTCTTGCATTGTTAAGATCGCCTGTCTGCGATGGTGTTGCATACGTGTACACTGTACATGTATATGTAGTGTGACCTAAGTTTAAGTAGAATTAGCAAGATGTACCTGTTTTCTTGCGTGTTTATGAAGCAGCAGGTGTAAAAGGAACATAACGCGCCTTGCTCTTTCGCTTGCCCATATTTCTCAGCGAAAACTTAAATCCACTTAAAATGCAAAACATAACCGCTTTCATCACCACAAAAAAAAGTTCAGAGAAAGATGGAACTTAGTGGACAAAGCAGCAAGAGGAGGAGGAGGAGGAGGATGAGGAGGATAGGCAAAGGAAGAGGAAAGGGAGATGGTCCCAAAACGCGGTAGATATAAAACAACGTAATAAAACTAACTTTATTCTTATTCCTTCACTTACACAGAGGGACGTCCCTCAGGTGCCCCGTATTTCCTCTTGCTTTTTTTGTTTTTTTTGATTGGTTGGTCGGGGTGAGCAAACAACACGTCGGGGCCATATTTAGACAGACAACAGAGGCTTGATAACCCTCTCTCTCGCCCCCTCATGTTGTCACCAGAGACAAGTGTTGCTAACACATGCTTGTTTGTATCCTCTAGCACTGCTCTCCTTACACCTGTCTCACACTCTTTACAGCCGTCTCTAACACTTTTCATACTTCTTTCTGGCACTACTGCACTCTCTCTTTGCACCTCGGACACCTGTTTCTGGTACTCTTGTGCTGTTCTCCTTACACCTGTGTCTTGCACGTCTTACACTTGTCTCTCTGGTTTCTTATATCTGTCTCAGCTGTAGCAAGTCACAGAGTAGTCAGGAAGTGGAATAGTTTGGGAAGCGATGTAGTGGAGGCAGGATCCATACATAGCTTTAAGCAGAGGTATGATGAAGCTCACGGCTCAGAGAGAGTGACCTAGTAGCGATCAGTGAAGAGGCGGGGCCAGGAGCTCGGACTCGACCCCCGCAACCTCAACTAGGTGAGTACAACTAGGTGAGTACACACACACCCGCTGCAGCATATGGGCGCCAAACAAACATAAGAATAGCGTTTAGACATGTAAGTAAGAAGTCATTCACGACACTGTACACTGTGTATGTCAGGTCCATATTAGAGCATGCAGCACCAGTGTGGAACCCACACTTGGTCAAGCACGTCAAGAAATTAGAGAAAGTGTCATAGTTTGCAATAAGACTAGTCCCACACCTAACGGGTATATCCTACGAAGAGAGGTTAAGGGAACTCATCCTGACGACACTTTAGGACAGGAGGGAGAGGGGAGATGTGATAACGACGTTTGAAATACCGAAAGGAATTGACAAGATGAACAGGGCCAGAATGTTTCAGAGATGGGACAGAGGGATGTTAGGAAGTGTTTCTTGAGCCTTAGAGTTTTCAGAAAGTGGAACAATCTGGAGAATGAAGTACGGGAGGCAGGATCCATGCATAGCCGTATGATGAGGTACGATAAGGTACTTGGAGCAAGGAGAGATGGATCTAATAGCGACAAAGAAAAAGGTGGGGCCAGGAGATATGAATCGACCCCATAAATAGGAGAGTACTAATAGGTAAGTACACACACACACACAAACACACACGCACGCACACACACCCTAGTAGCTACCAGTGAAGAGGCGGGGCCAGGAGCTTGGACTCGACCCCTGCAACCTCAACTAGGTGAGTACACGCACACACGCACACACACGCACACGCACACACACACGCACACTCACTCACACGCGCACACGCACACACGCACACGCGCGCACGCACACACGCACACGCGCGCACGCACACACACACACACACAACGTCCTCTAAAGTTTTTCCTCCGTCTTGTGGGTCAGATGCGAATCGTTGCATCCTCGATATTGTGTCTTTTATATTTTAGAGATCTTTACCTCATGCAATTCCATTATTTACCCTTTTCTTCCCTTAGCACTCTGCTCTCCTCCACCCATCCCTAATCTCAACCCCCAATAACCCTCCCTTATACCCCCCACAACTCCTCATCCAATTCAATCTCCCCAATTAGAGGAGGAGAAATAATGCTGACTTTTCCACAATTTCTTCCTCAATGTCACTTCTTGCTGCAGCTTTCTCTTTCTCTCTCACTCTTTCTCTCTCTCTCTCAAAGGCTTCTTAGAACTGTTGGAAAGTTTTAATGATTCTTTAAGTTTAGTGTTCTAACCTCCCACACCCCCGCCAGCCGCAGGTCACAAGTAATTACCCACACTAAGTCAACTTCCAACTCTCTTTGTGGTTTTCAGTGAGAAAGACAGAAAGAGAGAGAAAAGAAAGAAAGAAAGAAAGAAAGAAAGAAAGAGAGAGAGAGAGAGAGAGAGAGAGAGAGAGAGAGAGAGAGAGAGAGAGAGAGAGAGAGAGAGAGAGAGAGAAAGAGAGAGAGAGAGAGAGAGAGAGAGAGAGAGAGAGAGAGAGAGAGAAAGAGAGAGAGAGAGAGAGAGAGAGAGAGAGAGAGAGAGAGAGAGAGAGAGAGAGAGAGAGCTACATGAATCACCAGCTAAGAGCTATATCAGCTTGGGGAAATAGATGACAAGTAACATTTGCACCTGAGAAAACACAAATGATGATCTCTAGGCACCATAATGGTAATGCTGGTGCAGTAGTAAGGATGAATGGGAGGGTGTTGGCAACTGGGGAAGAAGTTGATATCCTTGGGGTGAAATTTGACTCCAAACTAACCCTGAAGAACCACGCTGTAAATCTTGCAAACAAGGCAGCCAGGAAGCTTACAGTACTTCGCCGTATCTCGCATCTGCTTGACAGTAGGAGTTGCAATATTCTGTACGAGACACAGGTAAGCTCACACCTTGAGCATGCTCCACTTTCTTGGTTTGCCTGCCCCCCCCTCTCATCTGCGACTGCTTGACAGAGTAGAGAACAGAGCAAGACGTCTCATCTCTCGCCTGGACCCATCCTGGATAGATCTGTCATTTCAGGAGAGCCTTCAACACAGGAGGGATGTGGGTGGCCTTAATGTTATGTACAAGGCCAATATTGTCTAAGTACCACACTTGGATCCACTTCGAGGACAGCGAGAAGCAAGCTTCTATACCACAAGACGGGCAGAAAGCAACAACTTCACTCTGCCTGTACCCTTCTCCAGAACATCACTTCATCTGAGATCATATATACCCAGGATGACTCGAGTATGGAACACATTCGTACAGCATTGTGATGTCAACGAGATAAAGTCAGTTAGTTGATCAAATGAAAATGCTGGCCCACAGATGGCGCCAACTTCATCCTGTTCCCTACTTGTATGTCTCATAACAATAAAAATGCTTTCAAATGAGCTGATGTAGGTAACAGCTCTTAGCTTGCCAATAAAGTCAGGAATCCTTAACCTGTAAATAGCTTGTCAATAAAGCTAGGAATCCTTAAGCTAACCTTGTCATAGCCTGTGTAAAAGATAAAGAGAGAGAGAGAGAGAGAGAGAGAGAGAGAGAGAGAGAGAGAGAGAGAGAGAGAGAGAGAGAGAGAGAGAGAGAGAGAGAGAGAGAGAGAGAGAGAGGAGAGAAAGAAAGATTTAAAATGAGCACTAAAATGAGCTTGTAAATAGTTAGGATCTCTTAACCATGAAAATCCCTTGTGCTAGAGAGAGAGAGAGAGAGAGAGAGAGAGAGAGAGAGAGAGAGAGAGAGAGAGAGAGAGAGAGAGAGAGCATCTTTCCCAGGAGTGATATAGGATTGTGCAGTATCTATGAGGAAACATGAGGTAAATATTGCAAGTAAGACAGCTAAGAAGTGTTCAGAAATAAAGTGTCAATTTTTACCAGCTAATAACAACAGTTAATGGATGAAAAAGATTTCAGATGGATCCACTGTCTGTACTTCATAATAACCTTCATTAATATAAATATTTAAGCTTCATTTGAAAGTATTACTAATGAAGAAAAACTAATGAAGAAACTAATGAAGAAAAACTAATGAAGAAAAACTAATGAAGAAACTAATGAAGAAACTAATGAAGAAACTAATGAAGAAACTAATGAAGAAACTAATGAAGAAACTAATGAAGAAAAACTAATGAAGAAACTAATGAAGAAAAACTAATGAAGAAACTAATGAAGAAACTAA
>NC_091355.1:19508816-19543816 GCF_038502225.1 Cherax quadricarinatus | reverse complement strand
ACTTGTCATTATATTGCGTCATCTGTCATTATATTGTGTCACCTGTCACTGTATTTGCCACGTGTCAAAATATTGTCACCTGTCATTACACTGTGTCACATGTCATTGTACTGTGCCACGTGTCAAAATATTGAGAGGCCTATCATTATACTCTGTCTAGTGTCACTATACTGTGTCTGGTGTCATTATACTGTATCTGGTGTCATTATATTGTCAGCTCTCATTATACTGTGTCAATAGTCATTACACTGTCACATGTCATTATACTGTGTCACTTGTCATTTCATTGTCACCTTCCTCATTATTAAGTGTCACAGTATATATATATATATATATATATATATATATATATATATATATATATATATATATATATATATATATATATATGTATATATATATATATATATATATATATCAACATAATTCTTTGGGAATACTTTTGCTCTCTCGACATTTGCATATTTGATGAATATTTACTTGTTGAGATACACTGAGAGGATCCTGACACATATACACGAGTATGTTTCCTGACATACACTGAGAGGATCCTGACACATATACAAGAGTATGTTCCATGACATACACTGAGAGGATCCTGACACATATACACGAGTATGTTTCCTGACATACACTGAGAGGATCCTGACACATATACAAGAGTATGTTCCATGACATACACTGAGAGGATCCTGACACATATACAAGAGTATGTACCATGACATACACTGAGAGGATCCTGACACATATACACGAGTATGTTTCCTGACATACACTGAGAGGATCCTGACACATATACACGAGTATGTTTCCTGACATACACTGAGAGGATCCTGACACATATACACGAGTATGTTTCCTGACATACACTGAGAGGATCCTGACACATATACAAGAGTATGTTCCATGACATAAACTGAGAGGATCCTGACACATATACAAGAGTATGTTCCATGACATACACTGAGAGGATCCTGACACATATACACGAGTATGTTTCCTGACATACACTGAGAGGATCCTGACACATATACACGAGTATGTTTCCTGACATACACTGAGAGGATCCTGACACATATACAAGAGTATGTTCCATGACATACACTGAGAGGATCCTGACACATATACACGAGTATGTTTCCTGACATACACTGAGAGGATCCTGACACATATACAAGAGTATGTTCCATGACATAAACTGAGAGGATCCTGACACATATACAAGAGTATGTTCCATGACATACACTGAGAGGATCCTGACACATATACACGAGTATGTTTCCTGACATACACTGAGAGGATCCTGACACATATACACGAGTATGTTTCCTGACATACACTGAGAGGATCCTGACACATATACAAGAGTATGTTCCATGACATACACTGAGAGGATCCTGACACATATACACGAGTATGTTTCCTGACATACACTGAGAGGATCCTGACACATATACACGAGTATGTTTCCTGACATACACTGAGAGGATCCTGACACATATACAAGAGTATGTTCCATGACATACACTGAGAGGATCCTGACACATATACAAGAGTATGTTCCATGACATACACTGAGAGGATCCTGACACATATACAAGAGTATGTTCCATGACATACACTGAGAGGATCCTGATACATATACAAGAGTATGTTCCATGACATACACTGAGAGGATCCTGACACATATACAAGAGTATGTTCCATGACATACACTGAGAGGATCCTGACACATATACACGAGTATGTTTCCTGACATACACTGAGAGGATCCTGACACATACACGAGTATGTTTCCTGACATACACTGAGAGGATCCTGACACATATACAAGAGTATGTTCCATGACATACACTGAGAGGATCCTGACACATATACAAGAGTATGTTCCATGACATACACTGAGAGGATCCTTACATATATACAAGAGTATGTTCCATGACATACACTGAGAGGATCCTGACACATATACAAGAGTATGTTCCATGACATACACTGAGAGGATCCTGACACATATACACGAGTATGTTTCCTGACATACACTGAGAGGATCCTGACACATATACAAGAGTATGTTCCATGACATACACTGAGAGGATCCTGACACACATACACGAGTATGTTTCCTGACATACACTGAGAGGATCCTGACACATATACACGAGTATGTTTCCTGACATACACTGAGAGGATCAAGACGCTTATTAAATGTTTCCTGACAGCAGTAAATTTGTTTTTCTTCTCTTCCTGTTAGCAAGATCAAGTTAACTATATTTTTCCATTATCTGCTGCTTTGTAAATCGTGTTATTGGGGAAGAGAGTGTAGGAGTGTGGGGGAGTGTGGAAATGGAGTGGGGAAGTGTGGAAATGGAGTAGGGGAGAAAGTGAGGGTATGTGGGGAAGGGTTTGTGGGTGGGTGTGGGGTGGGTAGGGAGTGTGCTGAGGTAGTAAGGGACTGTAGGGGAGGGGGAAGGATTGTAAAATAGTGGGGAAGGAGTGTGGGGTGGGTATTGAGGGAGGAGAGCAAGGAGTGTGCGAAGGAAGAGTGGGGAGGGGGTGTAGGATAGGGCATATGGGAAGGGGTGTGGGGGAGAGTTAGTGGGGAGGGGCGTGAGGGAGGAGGTAGGGGTAATAGGGTGGGGGAGACATTGGTGGATGGAGTTGAGGAGAAATTCATGTGCTAGATTATGTCACGTAATTAGAAGTGAGGACGTAAGTTTATGATTGAAGGTAGAACCGTGTGTGTGTGTGTGTGTGTGTGTGTGTGTGTGTGTGTGTGTGTGTGTGTGTGTGTGTGTGTGTGTGTGTGTGTGTGTGTGTGTAGGTGTGTGTGTAGGTGTGAGAGTGTGAGTGTGTATGTTATGTGTACTCAGCTATGCCTAACTACATGTGGTAGTAGGAGTCGATTTTCGATTCTTGAGTGTGTGTACTCAACGAATTGTTTGCTTTGGTCGAGCCTCAGCTCCTAACCCCGCCATTTAAACTACTGTCGCGGTCATTATTGGTTCTTGGCCTGGAGGGCTCTGTCATACCTATCCTTGAACTGAGTACTGAGTTCGCTTCTTCTACTTCATCGTCTTTCTTATATCATTTACTATCCTGAGACTGAAGAAATATTTCTTTACGCCTCTGGCTCCTCTGTATATTTATCTCCTGTCTATGACCCTTCGCCACTGTGCCTCCCACTTGAAGAAAGTCTGTCCCTCTGTTCCTCTCTGATCTACCATAGCCTTTGAGTACTTTGTGTATTGTAATAATGTTTTCCCTAATCCTTTTCGCTTCTCAAGTGGTCAGGTTCAGTTCCTTTCTCTTTTCATAGCTCATTTCCTTCAGTTTTGAGATTACTCTTTTAACAACCTTTGGGGGGAAAGGTCTTTCTAGTTTTTGTACATGCTTGATCAGGCAGGGGATCACTGCTGGTACTGCATGCTCCATGATAGGTCTAACGTGTGTTACGTAGATTCTTAAAAGATTCTGTATTAAGGCTGGTGAAGGCAGTTTTGAGATTAGCTGTCCCCGTAAAATCTGCAGATGCTATGCGATTTATATGCGTCTCTGGCAATATGTTGAGTGTGATATTCACTCTAAGAGCGATATTTGTGTCCATGTCTGGTCGTCTCACTCCATTCCTAGGTTTCAGGACTCTTGCACTTATTTGGGCCGAGCTCCAGTAACTATGTATGTGACCATTCTTGCAGTTTGTCCAGACATTCCTGTAGTCTGTCTCTATCCTCTTTCATTTGTATTCTTCTCATCAGTTGTACGTCATCAGCATGCAAGGAAACATTTCTGTCATGACATTTACGTATTTTAAGAACAGTAAAGGTCCTAGAGCTGATCCTTATTACACTTGAAACATTTGCCCTTACCATAACCCTCTGTCTTCTGTTCATTAGATATTTTCTTGATCCAATGTCGGGCTTTGTCTCGTATACCTCCTTGCTCCTCAAATTTGTGAGTCAATTTCTGGCGGGGGGTAGTGTCAAATTTTTCCCTACAGTGGAAGAATATGAAGTCGACCCATCCTTGCCTTTCTCGCATGATTTCTCTTATTGTCGTGAACTCCAGCAAGTTAGCGAGGCAAGACTTACTGTCCCTAAACTCCATGCTGTTATTCTGTAAAAAAAAGTCCCACCTTTCTTGATGCTCGCCCAATGATAATGACTTTTAAGTCAGTGACTTTTGTCTCTCCCCCTGCTTGTAAGTCACCGTCTCTTGGGACATGTTGTATACAACTGCTGAAGGTTCACACAGTTCTTTCACTTATACTTTCAGCATCACTGATGGTATGTCGTCAGACCTCAGGACTGTTGATGTGTCTTAACTATTTTAATAGCTTCATTACTTCTTCCTTTGATACATGAATTCTATTCAATATACTCGTATACTGATTAATGTTTTTTCTTCCCTGAATTCTTGCACAATGACTTCTTAAACCTTAAATCTTCTGCTTAATTCCTCGTAAACTTCTCTTTCGTCTTTCGTGAGTACCACTCCCTCTTCATTCTTATCATTCCATCTTTTACAGTCATCTTCCTTATGTGACTGTGCAGTAGTTTCGCATTTGATTTAACCTTCGTTGCTATGTCATTCTGCTTCTCTACTAATGCATGCGTTGTCAATCCACGCTATTCTGCTTCTTTCCTTATTCTCAACCATTCTCTGTGTTCTGTATTTTTCCGTGCTCTTTCTGCACATTCATTTGGCCTCTCCGCATCTTCGATTCAACTGTATCTTGACTTCTCACGCCTAGTGTTAGGCACGAACCTTGCTCTTACCTCCAGGCACTTGACGGAGAAGCCTTCCATCATGCTGTGGGTTGTCTGTCCAGCTAATGTCCAGGTTGTGCTCACTTATATGTGGGGTACGCACCTGTGTGTGTGTGTGTACTCGCCTAGTTGTACTCACCTAGTTGAGGTTGCGGGAGTCTAGTCCGAGCTCCTGGCCCCGCCTCTTCACTGATCGCTACTAGGTCACCCTCCATGAGCCGTGAGCTTTATCATACCTCTGCTTAAAGCTATGTATGGATCCTGCCTCCACTACATCGCTTCCCAAACTATTCCACTTACTGACTACTCTGTGGCTGAAGAAATACTTCCTAACATCTCTGATTCATCTGCGTCTTCAACTTCCAACTGTGTCCCCTTGTTACTGTGTCCAATCTCTGGAACATCCTGTCTTTGTCCACCTTGTCAATTCCTCTCAGTATTTTGTATGTCGTTATCATGTCCCCCCTATCTCTCCTGTCCTCCAGTGTCGTCAGCTTGATTTCCCTTAACCTCTCCTCGTAGGACATACCTCTTAGCTCTGGGACTAGTTGCAAACCTTTGCACTTTCTCTAGCTTCTTTACGTGCTTGGCTAGGTGTGGGTTCCAAACTGGTGCCGCTTACTCCAATATGGGCCTAACGTACACGGTGTACAGGGTCCTGAATGATTCCTTATTAAGATGTCGGAATGCTGTTCTGAGGTTTGCTAGGCGCCCATATGCTGCAGCAGTTATTTGGTTGATGTGCGCTTCAGGAGATGTGCCTGGTGTCATACTCACCCCAAGATCTTTTTCCTTGAGTGAGGTTTGTAGTCTCTGGCCCCCTAGACTGTACTCCGTCTGCGGTCTTCTTTGCCCTTCCCCAATCTTCATGACTTTGCACTTGGTGGGATTGAACTCCAGGAGCCAATTGCTGGACCAGGTCTGCAGCCTGTCCAGATCCCTTTGTAGTTCTGCCTGGTCTTCGATCGAGTGAATTCTTCTCATCAACTTCACGTCATCTGCAAACAGGGACACCTCAGAGTCTATTCCTTCCGTCATGTCGTTCACAAACACCAGAAACAGCAATGGTCCTAGGACTGATCCCTGTGGGACCCCGCTGGTCACAGGTGCCCACTCTGACACCTCGCCACGTACCATGACTCGCTGCTGTCTTCCTGACAAGTATTCCCTGATCCATTGTAGTGCCTTCCCTGTTATCCCTGCTTTGTCCTCCAGTTTTTGCACCAATCTCTTGTGTGGAACTGTGTCAAACGCCTTCTTGCAGTCCAAGAATATGCAATCCACCCACCCCTCTCTCTCTTGTCTTACTGCTGTCACCATGTCATAGAACTCCAGTAGGTTTGTGACACAGGATTTCCCGTCCCTGAAACCATGTTGGCTGCTGTTGATGAGATCGTTCCTTTCTAGGTGTTCCACCACTCTTCTCCTGATAATCTTCTCCATGATTTTTTTTTTTTTTTTTGTGTGTGTGTGTGTGTGTGTGTGTGTGTGTGTGTGTGTGTGTTTGTGTGTCAGTATCTGTGTTACTACTACGTGTTTATACATATATGTGTACATGTAGATAAATTAGACACATGTGCAACTCTTGGGTAACTTTATTGAAACGGTTCGCCACACAGTGGCTTCATCAGTCCATACAAAGGAGAATCGTGAAGAACAGGAGTAGTTTGAGGTAAACAGTCCCTCAGCCTTGAGTCGATGTGATCAGTCCATCAATATTGAAAAGAATACAGCATATGTGTGAAGAAGTGGCTTATATACTGTAGGCAGGAGAGGTGCAGCAGTCGCAGGTGGTATCACATTGCCCAATGTGGAAGTAGATCGTGCCCAAGGGTTAGGCAAGTGTAGGATTCCCTCCTACGACTGCTGCACCTGTTGCACATGCGTCTAACTTATCAACATGTCGATTCTCTGAACCATTCATCTACAATCATGTGTACATGTACCTATGCGTGTGAGAGTACATGTGCGTACGTGTGTATGTGTGTGTATCTAGGTGCACTGGCGCATTTTTCTCTAAGTTTTTTTTCCAAAACAAACTGGACAACACTGAAGAAGAATAAATATTAACTACTTCCTCAAGTAAGAAAAAAATTCTAAGAAAAATAGTTTCCAGGAGACCCTCGTCCTCGTTAATGAAGTCACAGTTCTGAGAACACTGCACTGACAGTGTACTTCCTCGTTAATGAAGTCACAGTTCTGAGAACACCACACTGACAGTATACTTCCTCGTTACTGAAGTCACAGTTCTGAGAACACCACACTGACAGTATACTTCCTCGATAATGAAGTCACAGTTCTGAGAACACCACACTGACAGTATACCTCCTCGTTACTGAAGTCACAGTTCTGAGAACACCACACTGACAGTATACTTCCTCGATACTAAAGCCGCAGTTCTGAGAACACCACACTGACAGTATGCTTCCTCGATAATGAAGTCACAGTTCTGAGAACACTACACTGACAGTATACTTCCTCGTTACTGAAGTCACAGTTCTGTAAGCAGCCAGGAAGCTTACAGCAATTCGACGTATCTCACATCAGCTTGACAAGGGTTGCAAGAGTCTGTATGGGACAGAAGTACGCTCACACCTTGAGTATGCTCCACATTCTTGGTTTGCCTGCCGACCCTCCCGACCCCCCTCTCATCTGCGACTGCTTGACAGTAGAGAACAGAGCAAGGCGCCTCATCTCTCTCCTGGACTCAACCTGGACAGATGTGTCATTTCAGCAGAGCCTTCAACACAGGAGGGATGTGGGCGGCCTTACTGTTATGTACAAGGCCAACATAGTCAAAGTACCCCACTTGGCTCCACTCCGAGGACAGCGAGAAGCAAGCTTCTATACCACAAGACGGGCAGAAAGCAGCAATTTCACTCTGGCTGCACCCTTCTCCAGAACATCACTTCATCTGAGATCATTTATCCCCAGGATGACTCGAGTATGGAACACATTCGTACAGTATTATGATGTCAACGAGATAAAGTCAGTTAGTTGATCAAATGAAAATGCTGGCCCACAGATGGCTCCAACTTCATCCTGTTCCCTACTTGTATGTCTCATAACAATTAAAATGCTTTCAAATGAGCTGATGTAGGTAACAGCTCTTAGCTTGCCAATAAAGTCAGGAATCCTTAACTTGAAAAGAGAGAGAAAGAGAGAGAGAGAGAGAGAGAGAGAGAGAGAGAGAGAGAGAGAATAGAGAGAGAGAGAATAGAGAGAGAGAATAGAGAGAGAATAGAGAGAGAGAATAGAGAGAATAGAGAGAGAATAGAGAGAGAGAATAGAGAGAGAATAGAGAGAGAGAATAGAGAGAGAGAATAGAGAGAGAGAGAATAGAGAGAGAGAATAGAGAGAGAGAATAGAGAGAGAATAGAGAGAGAGAGAGAATAGAGAGAGAATAGAGAGATAGAGAGAATAGAGAGAGAGAGAATAGAGAGAGAATAGAGAGAGAATAGAGAATAGAGAGAAGAGAGAATGGAGAATAGAGAGAATAGAGAGAATAGAGAGAGAATAGAGAGAATAGAGAGAGAATAGAGAATTGAGAGAATAGAGAGAATAGAGAGAGAATAGAGAGAGAATAGGGAGAATAGAGAGAGAATAGAGAATAGAGAGAGAATAGAGAGAGATAGAAAACAGAGAGAGAAGATAGAATAGAAAGAGAGAGAGAGAAGATAGAATAGAAAGAAAGAGATAGAAGATAGAATAGAAAGAGAGAGATAGATGATAGTAATCTGATAAGCAGAGGATAGATCGTCAGGTAATCACTGCCCGGTCGGTGTCCAGCTAGGCTGTTGGGTATCTCATTTGTGTGAAGATAGTTAATAAATTACTTAGACAAAAACGGCCTCTTGTGAATCCATGCTGAGTATCAATCAGATTATGCTTATCCAGATGGCTTCTTATAATCTCAGCTATAGCTGACTAGTAATTTGCCTGCAGTTGGGGCTAGGCTTGTTGGGTTGTAGTTTGACCATAACAACTTGTCCCCTGTGTACGAAATGGTATATAATACCGACAAGATGAGAGTAAGACACATGTGCAACATCTGGGTATCTTTATTGTAGACGTTTCGCCATCCAGTGGCTTTATCAATACAAATTCTAGGACATAACTTGAAGACAGTAGAACTATGTACAGAAGATGAGGTAATCAGTCCCTCAAACTAGGAGTAGGTGCGAACAGCACCATAGTCGTGGAGATTCTGAAGCAGAAGAAAGAATCCTGGCGCTTATATAGTAACGTCAGGTGTAGCAGACGAGGGCATATTCACTGGTAGGCGGGATTCCCCAGTGGAAGTAGGTCCTTCCCAAAGAGATGGGTTAGTTGTAGAAGTAGTTGTCGTAGTCGTGAAGGTTATGTACATGTCCTCAGAATTAAGATTCCATGATGTTGCAGTGTCTGAAAAGTTGTGTACGAAATGGTATATAATACCGACAAGATGAGAGTAAGACACATGTGCAACATCTGGGTATCTTTATTGTAGACGTTTCGCCATCCAGTGGCTTTATCAATACAAATTCTAGGACATAACTTGAAGACAGTAGAACTATGTACAGAAGATGAGGTAATCAGTCCCTCAAACTAGGAGTAGGTGCGAACAGCACCATAGTCGTGGAGATTCTGAAGCAGAAGAAAGAATCCTGGCGCTTATATAGTAACGTCAGGTGTAGCAGACGAGGGCATATTCACTGGTAGGCGGGATTCCCCAGTGGAAGTAGGTCCTTCCCAAAGAGATGGGTTAGTTGTAGAAGTAGTTGTCGTAGTCGTGAAGGTTATGTACATGTCCTCAGAATTAAGATTCCATGATGTTGCAGTGTCTGACAAGTTGTGTACGAAATGGTATATAATACCGACAAGATGAGAGTAAGACACATGTGCAACATCTGGGTATCTTTATTGTAGACGTTTCGCCATCCAGTGGCTTTATCAATACAAATTCTAGGACATAACTTGAAGACAGTAGAACTATGTACAGAAGATGAGGTAATCAGTCCCTCAAACTAGGAGTAGGTGCGAACAGCACCATAGTCGTGGAGATTCTGAAGCAGAAGAAAGAATCCTGGCGCTTATATAGTAACGTCAGGTGTAGCAGACGAGGGCATATTCACTGGTAGGCGGGATTCCCCAGTGGAAGTAGGTCCTTCCCAAAGAGATGGGTTAGTTGTAGAAGTAGTTGTCGTAGTCGTGAAGGTTATGTACATGTCCTCAGAATTAAGATTCCATGATGTTGCAGTGTCTGACAAGTTGTGTACGAAATGGTATATAATACCGACAAGATGAGAGTAAGACACATGTGCAACATCTGGGTATCTTTATTGTAGACGTTTCGCCATCCAGTGGCTTTATCAATACAAATTCTAGGACATAACTTGAAGACAGTAGAACTATGTACAGAAGATGAGGTAATCAGTCCCTCAAACTAGGAGTAGGTGCGAACAGCACCATAGTCGTGGAGATTCTGAAGCAGAAGAAAGAATCCTGGCGCTTATATAGTAACGTCAGGTGTAGCAGACGAGGGCATATTCACTGGTAGGCGGGATTCCCCAGTGGAAGTAGGTCCTTCCCAAAGAGATGGGTTAGTTGTAGAAGTAGTTGTCGTAGTCGTGAAGGTTATGTACATGTCCTCAGAATTAAGATTCCATGATGTTGCAGTGTCTGACAAGTTGTGTACGAAATGGTATATAATACCGACAAGATGAGAGTAAGACACATGTGCAACATCTGGGTATCTTTATTGTAGACGTTTCGCCATCCAGTGGCTTTATCAATACAAATTCTAGGACATAACTTGAAGACAGTAGAACTATGTACAGAAGATGAGGTAATCAGTCCCTCAAACTAGGAGTAGGTGCGAACAGCACCATAGTCGTGGAGATTCTGAAGCAGAAGAAAGAATCCTGGCGCTTATATAGTAACGTCAGGTGTAGCAGACGAGGGCATATTCACTGGTAGGCGGGATTCCCCAGTGGAAGTAGGTCCTTCCCAAAGAGATGGGTTAGTTGTAGAAGTAGTTGTCGTAGTCGTGAAGGTTATGTACATGTCCTCAGAATTAAGATTCCATGATGTTGCAGTGTCTGACAAGTTGTGTACGAAATGGTATATAATACCGACAAGATGAGAGTAAGACACATGTGCAACATCTGGGTATCTTTATTGTAGACGTTTCGCCATCCAGTGGCTTTATCAATACAAATTCTAGGACATAACTTGAAGACAGTAGAACTATGTACAGAAGATGAGGTAATCAGTCCCTCAAACTAGGAGTAGGTGCGAACAGCACCATAGTCGTGGAGATTCTGAAGCAGAAGAAAGAATCCTGGCGCTTATATAGTAACGTCAGGTGTAGCAGACGAGGGCATATTCACTGGTAGGCGGGATTCCCCAGTGGAAGTAGGTCCTTCCCAAAGAGATGGGTTAGTTGTAGAAGTAGTTGTCGTAGTCGTGAAGGTTATGTACATGTCCTCAGAATTAAGATTCCATGATGTTGCAGTGTCTGACAAGTTGTGTACGAAATGGTATATAATACCGACAAGTTATGTCCTAGAATTTGTATTGATAAAGCCACTGGATGGCGAAACGTCTACAATAAAGATACCCAGATGTTGCACATGTGTCTTACTCTCATCTTGTCGGTATTATATACCATTTCGTACACAACTTGTCAGACACTGCAACATCATGGAATCTTAATTCTGAGGACATGTACATAACCTTCACGACTACGACAACTACTTCTACAACTAACCCATCTCTTTGGGAAGGACCTACTTCCACTGGGGAATCCCGCCTACCAGTGAATATGCCCTCGTCTGCTACACCTGACGTTACTATATAAGCGCCAGGATTCTTTCTTCTGCTTCAGAATCTCCACGACTATGGTGCTGTTCGCACCTACTCCTAGTTTGAGGGACTGATTACCTCATCTTCTGTACATAGTTCTACTGTCTTCAAGTTATGTCCTAGAATTTGTATTGATAAAGCCACTGGATGGCGAAACGTCTACAATAAAGATACCCAGATGTTGCACATGTGTCTTACTCTCAACTTGTCCCCTGCATTAAAAATAGGAATTGCATTAGCCATCTCCCACATATCAGACATAAGAACTTAAGAACTGTTTATCACTGAACATATAGGGAGAGATGTGCTGTACCTGGGTGTACTGGTCGCAACTTGTGCTGTATTGCGGGGCTTGATTGCAGTATTTAACGAAAACTCGCCTGGCAACGCAGCATGCCAGGTCTGACGAATCTCCGCAAATCTATTCAAATGACCAACTTCACGCTATTGATTTGTGTTGCATGCTTGTCGGCAAGGTATTCCATCAGTTGGAATCACTGATTAAGCTCTTGAAACTTTCACGTTTACTCTTCTCCACGGTAGAGAACAAGGATAGATATTCAGTCAAAGACGAAGTCTTTTGTATGTAATGTTCTAGGATAGAGTAGGATTTCTAAGACAAGAATAGAAAATCGAATCAAAGAACACATAGTAAGAGAATCACAAAAGTCACAGGACCATACCGGCCTAATAAGATTCAACCAACTGTGACCCTATGCTAACCTACTTATAATGTACAGAAATATACCTAGCTGGATGAGTCTTATTACTCTGGTGTGGTCCAGTGGATGACACACTGACCTGTGTGTTTTAGGACTGGCTACTCATGGGTTCAAGCTCCACCCGTTGTGTTATTTGTTTACAATCGTGTTAATAATATTTCTGGAGATATAACTAACCTGGAAAAATCTCAGCTCATTTCCTTTTTGCATGATTATAGCGACACTACCTTTAATAAGACACATGTGCAACACTAGGTAACTTTATTGACGAAACATATAGCCTGCGCTTTAGGCTTCATTAGTCGAATACAGAGTTGAATCACAGACGAGAGTAAGACACATGTGCAACATCTGGGTATCTTTATTGTAGACGTTTCGCCATCCAGTGGCTTTATCAATACAAATTCTAGGACATAACTTGAAGACAGTAGAACTATGTACATAAGATGAGGTAATCAGTCCCTCAACCTAGGAGTAGGTGCGAAGAGCACCATAGTCGTGGAGATTCTGAAGCAGAAGAAAGGAGCCTGGCGCTTATATAGTAACGTCAGGTGTAGCAGACGAGGGCAAATTCACAGACATCAGGTTGGTGAAAGACAAAGTAAACGAGGTGGAGAGTAGTGTGATGTAATCAGTTCATCACCTAGAGTGATGGACTGATTACATCAGACTATCTCCCCACCTCGTCTACCACCAACGTTGATGTCTTCAGGAGTGTAATTTATGTCTGTATTCGACTGATGAAGACTGCAGCGCAAGCGAAACGTTTTCGCCTATTATGTAGGATACTGCATTGTTGTGAAATTTAAAGATAGTAGTTTCATGTATAAATTTAAAAAAAAATAATTGGTATAAACCTTGATAATAAATACCGACAAGTTGGTTTAGAAAGACACGTAAGCAAACACTATAACATATTTATTAGAAAACTACAAAATTTCAAAAACATTGGCATACATGATACTTAAGCAGCACCAACCCAACAACACAGGAGTCACGTGATTTCATCGTCTACCCGTCCTCATCATACACAGAGGTTGTTTTGATAAGGACCTGCCTCGCATGGGCCAGTAGGCCTTCTACAGTGTTCCTCCATTCTTATGTTCTTATGACATTCCTCAGGTCACGTGCGTCACATCTCACTCTCCGCCTATATATATAATGTCTTTCTACCTCTGTATGTTAGAAGTGATCAAGGTCCCAGGACCGAAACGTTTTCTAATAAATATGTTATAGTGTTTGCTTACGTGTCTTTCTAAACCCAAAAAAAAAATTCTCAGGCAGGTTTTATGTTGTGTATGTATGTTGTTATTTATATTACAGTGTATAATTTTATGAAGGTGAGTTTATCTGTCCTTGAAAAGTATTGTCCAACTGTTTAGCACTTTTAGTGAATTTATCTTTCTAGTCCTACGGTGGTGTATTTGTTTAATATTTTAAAAGCCCCTAGACAAGGCTTTAACAGAAATACGTAACATATTTACTTAACATATTTACGTATTCACGTACAAGGCTTTAAAAGAAATACGTAACATATTTACAGAACATCAATAATGATTTCTAGTTTTGCACACTTGTCTTACTTATCAGCTTGTCCGTATTGTAAATCATTTATAATGTGATACTGTCTTTATCCTATGTTAAACATGACAGCTCCACTATATTTACTAGTATTACTGATATTGAACATTAAAATGGTATAAAATACCGACAGATTGTTAGGTAAGACACATATGCAACAGTTAGGTATCTTTATTTCGAAGCGTTTCGCCTACACAGTAGGCTTCTTCAGTCGAGTACAGAACATAAGAACATAAGAAAGGAGGAACACTGCAGCAGGCCTGTTGGCCTATACTAGGCAGGTCCTTTACAATTCATCCCACTAACAAACACTTGACCAACCCAATTTTCAATGCTACCCAAGAAACAAGCTCTGATTTGAAAGTCCCACTCAAATCCAACCCCTCCCACTCATGTACTTATCCAACCTAAATTTGAAACTACCCAAAGTCCTAGCCTCAATAACCCAACTAGGTAGACTGTTCCACTCATCAACTACCCTATTTCCAAACCAATACTTTCCTATGTCCTTTCTAAATCTAAAGTTATCTAATTTAAATCCATTACTGCGGGTTCTCTCTTGGAGAATCCTCAAGACCTTGTTAATATCCCCTTTATTAATACTTATCTTCCACTTATACGCTTCGATCAGGTCTCCCCTCATTCTTCGTCTAACAAGTGAATGTAACTTAAGAGTCTTCAATCTTTCTTCATAAGGAAGATTTCTAATGCTATGTATTAATTTAGTCATCCTACGCTGAATGTTTTCTAACGAATTTAAGTCCATTCTGTAATATGGAGACCAGAATTGAGCTGCATAATCTAGGTGAGGCCTTACTAATGATGTATAAAGCTGCAGTATGACTTCTTGATATAAATCCCAGTAATCAATTTGCCTTATTACGTACGCTTAGGCATTGCTGTCTTGGTTTAAGGTTGCTGCTTACCATAACCCCCAAGTCCTTTTCGCAATCTGTATGGCTAAGTTCTACATTATTTAACTTATAAGTGCTAGGGTTATGGACATTCCCGAGCTTCAGAACCTTGCATTTATCTACATTGAACTGCATCTGCCACTTTTCTGACCAAGAGTAGATTTTGTCTAAATCCTCCTGAAGTTCCCTAACATCTACATTTGAATCAATTATCCTATCTTCGTGTCATCGGCGAATTTGTTCATATCACTAGTAATTCCTTCATCAAGATCATTGATATATATTATAAACAACAACGGGCCCAAGACTGATCCCTGTGGAACGCCACTTGTTACTGATCCCCACTCGGATTTAACCCCATTTATGGACACTCTCTGCTTCCTGTCTGTGAGCCATGATTCGATCCACGAGAGCACCCTTCCCTCAATGCCATGAGCTGCTACTTTCTTCAACAGTCTTTGGTGCGGAACTCTATCAAATGCCTTACTAAAATCTAAGTAAATAATATCAAATTCTTTATCGTGGTCAACAGCCTCAAAAACTTTACTGAAGAAAGTTAATAAATTAGTTAGACAAGACCGGCCTCTTGTGAATCCATGCTGAGTATCATTAATCAAGCTATGCTTATCGAGATGGCTTCTTATAATCTCAGCTATAATTGACTCTAGTAATTTGCCTACAATTGAGGTCAGGCTTATTGGGCGGTAATTTGACGGTAACGACTTGTCCCCTGTTTTAAAAATAGGAATTACATTAGCCATCTTCCACATATCAGACACTACACCTGTTTGAAGAGATAAATTAAAAATATTAGTTAATGGTTCACAGACTTCCATTTTGCATTCCTTAAGAACCCTTGAAAAAACCTCATCAGGACCCGGTGACTTATTTTGCTTCAGTCGATCTATCTGCTTCACAACCATTTCACTAGTGACTGTGATGTTACATAATTTATCTTCTTCTGGCCCACTATAAAAATTAATTACCGGAATATTGTTAGTGTCTTCCTGTGTAAAAACCGAGAGAAAATAATTATTTAAAATCGAGCACATTTCATTCTCTTTGTCAGTAAGATGCCCATAGTTATTTTTAATGGGACCTATCTTATCTCTGACTTTTGTTCTATATACCTGGAAAAACTTTTTGGGTTAGTTTTAGAATCCCTAGCAACTTTAATTTCATAGTCCCTTTTAGCTTTTCTTATCCCCTTTTTAATGACCCTCTTAATGTCAATATACTGATTCATAAGATGACCCTCGCCTCTTTTGATACGCCTATAAATTCCTTTCTTATGCCCTAGTAGATATTTCAGCCTATTATTCATCCATTTTGGGTCATTTCTATTTGATCTAATTTCTTCATAAGGGATAAACGTTTTTTGAGCAGCATGTATTGTGTTCAGAAAACTGTCATATTGATAGCTCTCTTCGTTACCCCAGTCAACAGATGATAAGTGTTCTCTAAGCCCATCGTAATCTGCTAAGCGAAAATCTGGGACTGTTACTGAGTTATCCCTACTATCATACTTCCATTCAATGCTAAATGTAATTGATTTGTGGTCGCTAGCACCCAGTTCCTCTGAAACTTCTAAATTATTAACAAGGGATTCGTTGTTTGCCAGAACTAAGTCAAGCAGGTTATTACCCCTTGTAGGTTCTGTCACAAACTGCTTCAAAAAACAATCCTGAACTACTTCTAAGAAGTCGTATGATTCTAAATTCCCAGTCAAGAAATTCCAATCAATATGACTAAAGTTAAAGTCTCCTAGAATTACTACATTATCGTGCCTTGTGGCCCTAACAATTTCCTCCCATAGTAGTCTCCCCTGGTCCCTATCTAAATTTGGGGGACGGTATATCACACCTAAAATTAATTTTTCATGCCCCTCTGAAAATTCTATCCAAACAGACTCTGTATGTGTTACTTCAGACTTAATACCCGTTTTTATGCAACAGTTCAAGCGATCTCGGACATACAATGCCACCCCACCCCCCTTTCCGACACTTCTGTCTACTTGGAACAATTTAAAACCCTGGATGTGACATTCTGCAGGCATGTCCCGACTTTTTTAATTAAACCACGTCTCAGTAATGGCAAATACATCTATGTTACCTGCACTAGCAACTAGTCTCAACTAGTCCATCTTATTCCTAGCACTGCGACTATTTGTGTAATAAATATTTAAAGACCCTCCTCTCTCTTTACCCTTCCTGCTACTTTCTGTTATTCCACTAAACCTATTACTGTCCTTGTCAATTAGTGCCACTGGCTTTCCAATATCCACCTCATTTTGCCTATTACTAGTTCTCCTAGTACTCATATTACTACCCTGCGACTTCACAGTTTTCCCGCAAAAACCCATACCACTAACTATTCTTAGTTTAAAGACCAAACAGCTTCCTCCACTGCGTTGGCCAGTGCTCCCACCCCACACCTAGATAAGTGAACCCCGTCCCTGGCATACATGTCATTTCTGCCATAGAAGAGGTCCCAGTTGTCACAGCCTATACACTATACCCTGTGGAGGCTGTGACAAGATTTACGTAGGTGAAACAGCAAGAAACCTCGACACCCGCCTCAATGAACACATTTACGCATGTAGGAACGATAACTTGAACAACGCCTGTGTACAACACCGAAATTCCACCAATCATCTCATGAAATTCAGAGACGCCCGATTAGTGATCAAAGAAACTAATTTCCGCAGACGCAAGTGCCTCGAATCAGCACTGATCGCTGTTTCGAATACAATTAAACAAAACAACGGCAGCTTCACCATCTCCGAAGTCTTAGCAAGAATCCTCCTGAAAACAGTAAACCCTGCCATCACACAGTCTCTCCTGTTATACTACACAAAGCACATTACAGAGAGTGAACACTGAAACAAGCTGCCTCTTTCCAGTCTATATTTGTCCAACCTATTTTTAAGTTACCCAAGTAATAGCTTTTATATCCTTTTACTCTTGTACGAATTAATTGCTCTATCATATTGTATTACTTTTGTCACTACCACTACTACTACTACCTCTAGTGAACATCGAAATGTTACCTCACTAGTATTGCACCTCACTCTGAGCCTTTATATACCCTCTGTGTCCATGTATTGTTTGTAATGGCTTGACAAAGCTCCTGGAGAGCGAAACGTTGCCACAATAAATGTCACACTAGTTGCACTTGTGTCCTTTTACTTTACAATCAGTCTTGATAAAAAAAATGAATGTTAAATTTTATTAAAATTACTGGTTACTCCTTATGTATATGGTGAGGCAGAATGAGTTCAGTAAAAACCATCGCTAAGTGTGGCATTGCTTGGGTATCTTTAAATAAAAAAATATCAAACTAAAGCTTTATTGGAGGAAATCCAACGGAGGGTCAGTTAGCTCTAAATGAAAGCCAATAAAAGGAAAATGTTGCAGCAGAATTTTTTTTTTTTGGGGGGATACCTGCTGTCTCGTACCTCGGTAGTCACCCACTAAAGGGTAACATTCACCATCATTCATTCGATACATGCCTTGACAGAAATACACAGAAATGTAGTATACATCCTTGCTCATGAACAGACTGGGACATTATCCTCATAACAATTTCACGAGTCTTTCATTACCATCAATAAAAGAAGACCAGTTAGCTTTCACTATACAAGTCCCAGACCCAGATAAGCAAATGCTATAATTATCAGTGGTGTTAATAAGGCTGTGAAAGTAAGATTGCCGAGATGTGCAGTCCGATTATCATTACTTTTAACACACGTCTAGCAAATCTGTCGAGCTCGTCTTTGTGGAAGCATCATGTGAATGCCAAATTCCCTAAAGATAGAGCCAAGAGATGACCAACACCTGTACACCAGTATTCCTCTTACCAAACAACAGCAAAACCCTTGAGACGTTATAAAAACCGAAATATTGTTTCAAGGGAACTCTGCAGGTGACGTCATGCTAAACCTTTCCATTTAAATAGTATCAATTAATAAAACCCTGACCAGCTATGTGGTTGCACTAGACATTGCGTGCACCTTTGTCCTATTTCACCAGTATTCGTCTTAAAATTACAAGCTCTAGGAATCTCTGCCTCCACTATACACCTCCAAGGTGATTAGGTGATTATCTTCAAAGTCGATCTTTTAAGGTAATTACTACTGGAGCAAGGTCAATAAGTCACTTAACAAATGCCAACGTGCCATGTGGGAATATGCGAGATCCATTGATTTAGATTGGAAAAAGAGATACAAAGCTTAGACAGTCTCATGAATATGCAAATGTAGCCTTTCTTTTACGTACAACGACAATATTCTCCAGTTATTAGTCTTGGCTCACTTAGGTAAAACGACAATATTCTCCAGTTATTAGTCTTGGCTCACTTAGGTAAACAGCCAAATAATAGCGATTGCAACACACAATAGGAGGCCGTCAGAAGTTACACCCTAGTTGTAATCCACACAAGGACACCATTCCATTACCGATCACTCATTCCTCTAATGACCAGCGTGTGTATGATCACAATGTGTGGACATTAGGAAAATAAAGTAATTGAAGGCGCGCTGCATAATAAGCTTTCATTTAGACAAACATTTCGCTCTGTTAAATCTTTATCACTAACAAAGCGAAGTATTGTCGCGAATAAAAGCTTGTTCCGTAACGGGAGTCTTCTCTTAATTTTTGTTGGTAGTGCACTAATTGGGTCTAGAGAGAAAGCAAATTGACAAATAAACAATCGGCTCTAACGTTATAAAACAGTTACTGTGGGGAAGGATTTTAATTGAGCTGAGAACTGGTGACCTTATATATGCGCAGATATGTTTAAACTATCCCACGAAATGCCAGTAAGTATAGAGAAAACAGATGAAATGTGGATGGAAGGGCAGATGTTAGTTTAATATGTTTATTATGCACCCCATACCCATCCTGTGGGCGGTAGTCAAAAGATTACAGAGATACATAATTGGTCCAGGGACTGGACTCCAAAGTTTTGATAGCTGAGCAAGTTACAGAGGTAATGAACTGGCAGATGAAGATGTATTCTTGAGAATTTTATAATAAGATATCCGGCAGTACCTCAAGGGAACTGTAGAAGTGTAAATTATATTTCTATAAGTCTACACACTCAGTTCGATGATAGTGTCATTTCCGTTCAACTAGAAATTATTCTGATTCTGTAATTTTAAAGTCTTTCACGCTGTCTGAATGTAAATAACTCATAAGCGCGTTATATTGTGCAAAGATAAATAAATTCTTATAATTTTTAATCAGTGTCGAGGAAGAAATTAAGGCATATCTTCTTAATTTATATGAGAGGAAAAACCAAGCAACCTTCATCATGAACAAGACTATTTTACTACACCAGAATTGTCAAAATTTAAGAGTTGTGAGTGAACTCAACCAGTGAAGTAACTTGGTTGCACAAGACAGTAAACATTCAGCTCTGAGGTTGTCGTACCTGAATCCATAGAGCTGAACGCACCTGAATATTTAACTGGAAACCTATCGGACCTTGGAGTTTGGTCACTCTTAATTTCCTTTAGTCTTTCCCAACTAGCAGCCGCTAGCAGGTACCATTTTTACCAGTGAAAAGAGCTGCTTCATCTCTTATTGGTTCTTAAGTGTCATGAGACAGTTTCAAAGTATGATTTGAAACAAAGTATGATTTGCAAGTTGGAACAATGGTACAAATAGCCTTGTTCCAACTTGCAACTCGAATCTCAACACAGATATTTATCTAAGGACAATTACACCTTTAAATCGGCTGGGGTGGACTGGTGCTATCAACACGCACACCGCCAGCACCACCACCACCACCAACCACACTATCAGAACCACCGCCAGTAACACCATCACATCACCATCACCAGCTATCCATAACACCACCAATACCAATCTCACCACCAGAACCCCCATCAGTCACACCACCAGCACCACTACCAACCACACCACTAGTGCTACTACCAGCCGCACCACAGCCACCACCAAGCGCACCACCAACACCATCACCAGCTACACCACCAGATTTACCTTCAACCATTACGGTGCTCCGTAGCCTGGTGGCTAAAGCTCTCGCTTCATACGACTAGGGTCTGGGTTCGATTCCCAGCGAGGGTAGAAACATTGGGCGTGTTTTACACCAATTCACAATGTTCCCCATCAGTAAAATGGGTACCTGGGTGTTAGTCGACTGGTGTGTGTCGCATCCTGGGACAAAATTGACCTAATTTGCTCGAAATGCTCTGCATAACAAGCGGCTTTTTATATAGCAGTATGTCATTGATGTCAGCTACGCCTGTATACCTTACACATGTACTTGTAGTAAATGAAGATATATTATTATTACACCACTTGCAGCACCACCAGTACAATAACCAACCACACTACCACCACTTTCATCACCAATTCACAACTACCCTCACCACTAACACAACTACTGACCATATTATCACTAGCACCACCACTAACGTATCCACTAACCACACTATCGCCAACACCACCATTAATACACCACCTTCACAAATAACATTTAGCAACAACTCCAGCAATATTATCACAATAAATAATAATCACTATCACCGCCAGCATCATGATAATCATCATCAACATTGGGAAGGGCAATAGACAGGAGCTACTGGATAAGTACAGGTCAGCCATAGAAGTAGTCAGGTCTAAAGGAGGGATCCCTATCATATGTAGAATCTTGCCTAGAAGGGGAGTGGGCAATGAATGGATATCTAGGGTAACTGGTATAAATTGCTGGCTAAACAGGTACTGCAAGGAACTTGAAATCCCATTCATTGACAACTGGGACAAATTCTATGGTAAACATGATATGTATGCAAGGGCTGGGGTACATCTCTCTGGGGCTGGAGTGGTTGCATTAGCCAATTCGATTGAGAGGGTAATTGATGACTTCTCTAGGATTTCAAACTGATAGATTACAGAGGTATGGGTGTTTGTGGGAAACAATCAGGCTGCAGTATTATTGTTGGAAACCGCAGATATTACCAGGATACCTCCAGGATATGTTTAAAAGACAATATTCAAAATAAAGTTCCTAATCAAGGCATAGCAACTGATCAACAGAGAGATATTAGAGGGCAACGAGTGACTAGCTCCCCTAAGGTTTACTATACAAATAGTAGGAGTAAGAAATAAGATAGATGAGCTAGGATTACTCGCAAGTGCAGGTAATATAGATATTATTGCTATAACTGAGACCTGGTTCAACTTGAAGGATAGAGAAATGCCTTCTGAATGCAGCATAAAGGATTATACACTATTCCACACTGATAGGGTCAACAGGAAGGGTGGTGGTGTGGCGATGTCTGTCAGAGATAATTTAAATTGTTGTGTTAGACATGATATAAGATTAGAAACGTTGAACACAGAATCTATTTGGCTACAGTTTCTCGAGGATCGTGAAAAATTAATTTTGGGCGTGATTTATAGCCCCCTAACCTTGATAGGGAGTGCAGTAAGCTGCTTCGGAACGAAATTCATAAGACATCTAGATATGAAAATGTTGTGTTAATGGGAGATTTTAATTTTAAACATATTGATTGGAACAATGTGACAGGAAATCTTGAGTTTAGTGATTTTCTTGATACAGGACTGCTTTTAAACAGTGTGTGACAGAACCAACTGGAAGAAACAATCTGCTTGACTTGGTTCTTGCCAACAAAGATTCACTAATTAATAATCTTGAGGTTAATGATGAGCTTGGGGAAAGTGATCACAAATTACTTAGTTTCAATATATTGTGGAAGTACCCTGTAAACTGAAATTCAAATCTCTGTCCCAGACTTCCACTTGGCTGATTTCATGAGACTGAAAAATTACCTGGGTGGGCTAAACTGGGGTGGTCTGACTGTGGGTGAGGTAGGTGATCTTGGTTGCCAATATGACGTTTTTCAGAGCATAGTTCTAGCTGTTCAGTCAATTTTTGTTCCAAGTAGGGAAATTAAATCCAACAAATATGATCCCAAATGGATGAACAATAGATTAAAACATTTCATTGGTCAAAAGAGAGGCATTTTTAGACGTATCAGAAGAGAGGAAGGGCAGTTAAGAAATCAATATATTCAATTAGAGAGAGAAGTAAAAAAAGGAATAAGAAAAGCAAAAAGGGGTTATGAGGCCAAGGTCGCAAAGGATTCGAAGACTAACCCAAAAGGGTTCTTTCAGGTATACAGAAGTATGATTAGGGACAAGATAGGCCCACTTAAGAGTAGCTCTGGTCAGATCATTGACAGTGATAGGGATATGTGTGAAATTTTCAATACTCACTTCCCCTCAGTTTTTACTCAGGAAGATACTAGCGAAATTCCAGAAATAATAAATTATGTAGAACAGGACGATAATAAACTATGCACGATTGCAGTAACTAGTGACATGGTCCTCAGACAAATAGAGAAATTGAAACCTAACCAATCCCCAGGCCCTGATGAACTGTTTGCAAGGGATTTAAGGAATGTAAAGAAGAATTATGCAAACCTTTAGCTAATCTTTTCAATATATCACTACAAACTGGCATAGTGCCTGATAAGTGGAAAATGGCAAATGTATTACCTATTTACAAGGCAGGTGACAGGGCCTTAACTGCGAACTATAGACCAATAAGCCTTACCTCCACAGTGGGAAAATTTATGGAATCAATAATTGCCGAGGCAATTCGTAGCCATCTTGACAGTCACAGATTGATTAATGAATCTCAACACTGTTTTACAAAGGGGCGTTCCTGTCTTACGTATTTACTAACTTTTTTCGCTAAGGTGTTTGAGGAGGTAGATCATGGTAATGAATATGATATTGTGTATACGGACTTCAGTAAGGCTTTCGATAGGGTTCCACATCAGAGACTTCTGAGGAAATTTAAGGCACACGTAATAGGAGAAATTTTTTCCTGGGTAAAGGCATGGTTGACAAATAGGCAGCAAAGAGTTTGCATAAATGGGGAGAGATCAGAATGGGGGCACGTCACAAGCGGTGTTCCACAGAAGTCAGTTTTGGGAACCTTGTTGTTCACAATTTACATAAACGATATAGAATGAATATATAGCGACATAAGCAAATTTGCTGATGACACCAAAGTAGGCCATCCAATTCATTCTGTTGAGGACATTAGTGCACTCTAGGATGATTTGAATAGACTGATACAGTGGTCGGAGAAGTGGCAGATGCAGTTTAATATAGACCAATACAAAGTTCTAAATGTTGGGCAGGACAATAACCATGCCACTTATAAACTGAATAGTGTAGAGCTTAATACTGATTGCGAAAAGGATTTAATTCTAGTTAGCAGTAATCTGAAACCAAGACAACAGTGCATAAGTGTTCACAATAAAGCTAACAGAATCCTTTTCTTCATATCTAGGAGTATAAATAACAGAAGTCCTCAGGTTATTCTTCAACTCTATATATCCTTGGTTAGGCCTCATTTAGATTATGCTGCACAGTTCTGGTCACCGTATTACAGAATGGATATAAATGCTCTGGAAAACGTATAGAGGAGGATGACAAAGCTGATCCCATGTATCGGAAATCTTCTCTATGAGGATAGACTGAGGGCCCTGAATCTGCACTCTCTAGAAAGGCGTAGAATCAGGGGGGGATATGATTGAGGTGTATAAATGGAAAACAGGAATAAATAAAAGGGATGTAAATAATGTGCTGAAAATATCTAGCACCATCGCCATCACAGTGATGAATAACACCAGCAACACCATCATTATCACCATCACTATCACTTCAACTCCAGCAACTTCATAAACACCATTACCATCACTATCACCAACACCATTATTAACACCATCACCATTACTTTCACGACCACCATCATTATCGCCATCACTATTACTACCACCATCAACACCATCGGCACCGTCATTATCATTCACTATCACGACTACCATAAACACCAGCAGCCCCATTATCAACACTACAACTATCACTATCAACACCGGCAATATTACTATCACACCCGAAATCAACAAAATCTTCACCATCATTATTACTATCACGACATCAACACTAGAAACTAGAAACACTATCATTAATACCAACACTGTGACGAACACCATCAAAACCATCATTAATACCACCCCCATTATTAATCCCATCACTTTCATCACCATCAACACCATTATTAGCACCATCAACATCACCTTGACCAGCACCGTCAATACACCATCTTTATCACTGTCAGCACCACCATCACCACAACTGTGTAGAATTAAGGGGAACTGTGGTTATAACGGATTAGGTTAGTGATTCTTGTCAGGTCAGTTATGGAATTTAGCCCAGAAACCTGCCTTCTCATTTCTACCTACCTGAATTCGCCCTCTAGTTTACACATGGGCAGTTGTGTTGAGACGGTTGCAGATACGTTGATCTCTGGTGGCGGGAGGGATGCGGCAAGACCCAAAAATACGAGGAATGTGCATTCAATGATGATGCTTAGTGTGGGAGCTGCTGTACATCCGTGGACACTTGACATAGTTGTATCTGAGTCATATGCAACGGCCTGGTATATTAGCGAGATAATGGCTTTTTGCTGTTAAATTTTGTTAGCTAAGACATATATGCAACAGTTTGGTATCTTAATTCCGAAACGTTTCTCCTATACAATAGGCTTCTTCAGTCGAGTAGAGAATAGTTGGTAGAAGCTGAAGAGTTGTGAAGACGGAACTTTGCGAAATAAAGATACCTAACTGTTGCATATGTGTCTTACCTAACAACCTGTTGGTATTTCATACCATTTTAATATTCACTGTGAAATGTTATCTAATTCACGTTGTAATGTATTGTCTAATGCTAGAGTACTTCAGTGTACAAGGCCTGTCATAGGATAAGTCATCCTAACCATGTTGTTAATAAACCAGCACTATTCAGCAGAGTTCGTGCACTCGCCTGTTCACTCTCAGTGTGACTGCTGAGGTAGACTGGGGACGGGCCCTTCCCCAGCCAGGGGGGGTACTCATGGCTGGCTGGAGGAGTGCCTACTGCTCACTCTGGTGTACGTTGTGAAAGATGATGTAGATACTAAACTAGATTAATCTATGTCTAACTCTAACTTAGCTTAAATACGTATTAGTGGTGGTGTATAATGCAATAGCTTGTGAAGGCTTTATTACTAGATTAAGTCTTATAAATTAGAGTGCATAAAGAACGTGGCACCCCTGGAGTAGGCGTACGTGGGGCTGGTCGTTTACCCCCCTCGTTTCCCTCCCTCGTTCCACCCCCTCGTTTACCCCTTCATTTCCCCCCCTCGTCCCCCCTCCTCGTTTCCTCCAACTTAGAGAGGTTTTAACAGTATGGGAAATCAAAGCTGCGTATTTTTTCACACTCACTACCATCATCAACACACCATCATTATCACCATCACCACCATCAGCACACCATCATCATCATTATCACCAACACCATCACCCCCACCACCATCACAACCAACACCACCACAACCACCAGCACTATCACCACCACCATTATCACCATCATCACTACCACCATCACCAGCATCATCATCACCCTCACCATCACCACCACCATTACAACCACTATCACCACCAGCACCATCACCAGCACCATCATTATCACCATCACCACCACGAACATAACCCCTCCTCTCTAGTATCGTGCCTCGTTCACACACTATATACAACACTCATAGAGAAATTTAATGCAAATTACAAAAATGGCGCGTGAGAGCGAAGGTATCGTGGAGGCGGAGCAGCATTCTCAGGTAGGTCATCACCAGTACAATCACAAGCATTGTACAATCACCCTCGTAACCTCCGAAATGTTTGAATAACACACCTTAACATTAAAAATACAATCACAAGTATCGGCACCATCACCTTTATGGTGGAGCTACACACGAGCCTCATCAGTACAGTCGTACATATTGGTACAGTCACCTTGGTTGTGCTACACAATACACCAATACAATCACAATTATAGGAACATTCATCCTGGTAACCTCCACTACGACTCTCACACATCTCAGCCTCAACAATACAAGCGCAATAACAGTAACAATCACCCTGGTAACCTCCACTACGGCTGTATCATACAGCTGAGCTTCAACAATACAATCACAATAACAGTAACAATCACCCTGGTAACCTCCACTACGGCTGGGTCACACAACTGAGCCTCAACAATACTCACAATAACAGTAACAATCAGCCTGGTAAGCCTCCCTACGGCTGTCACACATCTCAGCCAGCTCCTTGCCAGGAACAAGAGGTGGGAGTGAAAGTGGTATATTCTTCATCCTTACGACTCTCCCTTTAAAAACCAACTGGGATGGAGATACAGGAAACACTTTTAAGGAATACTCGTACATAGACGTGAAGGACACGCACACTTGCGCGCGCGCGCACACACACACACACACACACACACACACACACACACACACTACACACACACACACACACACACTACACACACACTACACACACACTACACACACACTACACTACACACTACACTACACTACACACACACTACACTACACTACACACACTCACAGGTGAAGCAGTATCGTTCAATAGTGATCCCAGGATTTAGCGTTCTAGCGGCTGCCCTAAGTTATAATTAGCGGTCATCGTACGTGAGTGAATCAGTGAACATACCTGCAAGAGTGTAACAGCTCTCTAGAGTGTGAATAATGTGATAAGATCAAGAATTTTACAATTTAAATTTGAATGCGGGTGTTAATGGAAGCTTTATGAGGGAGGGTAGCAATCAGCTGGTCAGGCTGCTGGCCGCAGTGTTGACACAAATAAACATATTTAATGGGTCAAGGTTGGGAACCTAAATAAAAACAAATGCAAATATCTGGTCGGTTATAGCAGCTGTATAGTGATAAGGTCACAAACGAGTGATAAAGTAATAATGAAAAAAAAATAGTCAATCCCCATTAGTTGGTGTTGTGATTACAGTTAAAATCATCAGATTTATTATGACCATAATACTAAAGAAAGAATAGTGAATACCACGTTATTAACAACGAAAACTTAAATGCAAGATAAAAGCTACGGAGGGAGTTACAAACTGAAGGAGTTATAAAAGCCACCACCTGGAGCCTCCATTTGTGCAGACATCACTTGCCTGTGTGTGGCAGTAATTTTGGTTGGTGTCTAAAGTCTCAATGTCTCGCCCTGCTGGTTGTATGTTATACCATCACTCTCTAACTTTCAGTGCCAGGAGGTAGATAGGGGTAACCCTAACAATATTTTGTAAGTTACATAAAAATCTTCAGAAAAGTTGTGTAGCTTAGTGACCCCCCCCCCCCTGTTTCTCAAAGAACAAGCTAGTAAATGCGCACGCACAAACACACGAGTACTCTAGTAAATATTATAAGAGTAAATATTAGTATTATTAATAAGGAATAGAGTGAAGAGTGAGAAATAATTTATAATCTTCAAAAGAGTAGCGTAGCCTAGCGTGTTAAAGTGTCCCCCCCCCTTTTTTTTCTTAAAGAGTGACAAGCTAGTAAACACGCACGCACACACAAACACACTTGTACACCAGTATTATAGTAGTAAATATTAGTATATATTAATAAGGAATTGAGTGTGAAATATTTATATAATCTTCGAAAGAGTAGCTAGTCTAGCGTGATCCAGTGATCCCCCTTTTTGTTTCAGAGTAAACAAACGCGCGTGCTCACACACACACATTCACACACGCACGCACTCACACACACATGTAAACACATACACACACGTATACACATACTCAGACAAACCTAACCTAACACATTACCTCGTAAATACCACCCCCCTCAGCACACACACATTTTTACATAAGCTGAAGGAGCAAGAGCATCCTTACAGGATAAAAAGAATAGGATCTCAAAAGGGAGGAGATAAAGGCAAGGGAACCGATGATGGCTGGTCTGTAAAGGAAGAATGGGTAGAGTGGTTCAAGAACAAAATGGAACAAGAATGGGAAAAGAGGTTAAATGAGCTTTGCAATACCATGTTAGAGAAGATATCTGCAGAGAGTAAGAAGTGGGATTCACGAGTTGTTGTAGCTGAGGCAAAGATACAGAGACTGGAAGAAGAAATGGATCTATGGAAGCAGGATATAAAGATGAGGTCTGAAAAGAGTAAGGTGACTGAAATAGGAACATCAGCAGGTAGCGAGGGGACTGAAGGAGATGGAGCTAAGAAGTACTTTGCAGCAGTAATATCAGGCCATCAGGGTGTCCTTGAGATATGGAAAACAAAGGAGATGCTTAAATCAGATCCAGAGATATGGAGGGAAAAGAAATGGGAAGAAGAGAAGGAGAGGTCAGTAATTATTCATGGGCTTCAGGAGGCTGAAGGGAAGATCTATGATGAAAGAAAGCAGTGGGAGGAAAGAGAGATTAAGAACATCATTGCAATAACAGGAGAGAAAAACATGTCTCAGGTAGAAAATTTTCACAGAGTTGGGGGGTATTCAAGAGAAAAAAAATCGACTAATCAAATTAACATTCAAGACACACATGGTATAGAACAAGATACTAAAACAGAAGCCACTGTTAAAGGACTCTCCAGATTATTAACAAGTGTACCTCAATCGAGACAAAACATGGCAGGAAAGGGAACAACTGAAAGTGAGAGCAAGACAAAACCAGTGGAAGGCAAGAGAGACAGAACAGGCAACGACAGACGGGAAAGCTCAGTCTTTGGGGGAACATCAAACACAAATGCTTACAGAAATCCCTCAAATCCTGTCACCACATATCAACCAAACACAATATCCAGTAACAAACCACACTCCATAGCCCCCACCCTCCTAATCACAAATTTCACAATCTCAGCAGCCTCCTATAATATTCAATCCTGCCTCCCACCCTCCCAGCCTGCACCTTCCTCTTCCATCTCACAAAATACAGTAATGGAAAGGAAGCTAAAGGTAGACCAATGTAGATGGAATAACAAAGAGTGAAGAGTGGTAAGAATAAATCATTGATGCATCACCTGACATGATAACACTAACAGACAAAACTTACAGGGATAACAGATGCAATCTTTCCACCTGGATATCAGATTATGAGGAAAGACAGAAAGAACAGAGGAGGGGGAGGAGTAGCACTGCTCATCAAAAACCAGTGGAGGTTTGAGGAAATGGGAGGAATGGAAAGAAGGGAAACAGAAGACTTCATTGTAGGAACACTTCAGACTGGGGGTCCAAAGGTGATGACATCAGTGATGTATAACCCACCAGTGAACAGCAGGAGGACAAGACAAGAGTATGATGTGAGCAATAGGGTAATGGTGGATACACTAGCTGAAGTGGCCAGGAGGGCTCATATGGGTAGGACAAAATTACTTATAATGGGGGATTTCAGTCAAAGAGATTGACTGGGAAAGCCTAGAGCCACATGGGGGACCAGAAATGTGGAGGGCTCAGATGTTGGAGACAGTATCGGAGAACTTCATGCACCAACATGTTAGGGATACAACCAGAGAGAGAAGAGAGGGTGTTGCAGCAAGGCTGGACCTCATATTCACCTTGAATAGTTCAGGCATAGAGGATATCACACACGAAAGACCCCTTGGCGCTCGTGATCATGATGTTCTGAGTTTTGAATACCTTATATAGTTAACAGTGGAGAATGCAGCAGTACGAGAACAACGACAGAAGCCGAACTTTAAAATGGAGGACTACATAAGAATGAGAAGTTCCTGCATGAAGTGCAGTGGGAAAGAACTAGAGGAAAAGACAGTAAATGAAATGTTGGAACTAGTGACCAATGAGTGCAGGGAAGCAGAGGAGAAGTTCATACCAAAGGTTAACAGAAAAAAAATGTTAAGACCATAGTGAGCCCATGGTGTAACTGGAGGTGTAAAGAGGCCAAAGCCAAGTGTATTAGAGCATGGAAAAAGGTATAGAAGGCAAAAGACTCAAGAAAACAAGGAGTTGAGCAGAAGAACCAGAAACGAATATGTAGGGATAAGGAGAGAGGCCCAGAGGCCAGAAGCCAGATCTGAACCAAAGTTATTATATAGTCACATTAGAAGAAGAAAAACAGCAGTCAGGGACCAGGTAATCAGGCTGAGGAAAGAAGGAGGGGAGCTCACGAAGAGTGATCAGGAAGTATGTGATGAACTAAAGACAAGATTTAGAGAAGTATTCACACTAGAGACAGGAATGCTTCCAGCATGGATACTGAGGGAGCAGAGGAACTGTGTGTGCTGCTAGCCGCAATCTTCAGTAAATCTATCGCAACTGAGAAGTTGCCTGAGGCATGGAAGACAGCAAATGTAGTTTCAATTTTTAAGAAATGAGACAGACAGGTAGCGTTAAACTACAGACAAGTGTCACTGACTTGTATAGTATGTAAAGTCATGGAAAAGATTATAAGGCTTCAGAGATGGGAAATCCTGTGTCACAAATCTACTTGAGTTCTACGATAATGTGACAGAAGTAAGACAGGAGAGAGGGATGGGTAGTTTGCATCTTTTTGGACTGCAAGAAGGCTTTTGACACAGTACCACACAAGAGACTGGTGCAAAAATTAGAGGAGCAGGCAGGAATAATACGGAATGTACTACAATGGATCAGGAAATACCTGACAGGAATGAAACAATAAGTGTTGGTACGTGATGAAGTGTCAGAGTGGGCGCACGTTTCAAGTGGGGTTCCACATGGGTCAGTCCTAGGTCCGGTGCTGTTTCTTGAATACGTGAATGACATGGTGGAAGAAATAGATTCAGTAAGTGTCACTGTTCGCTGATGATGTGAAACTGATGAGGGGAATACAAGCGGGCGAGGATCAGTTAAGATTACAAGGGATCTGGACAGACTACAAGTCTGATCCAACAAATGGCTCCTGGAGGCCATTTGGGGTAAGCATTATAACGAACATGTCCCCTGAGGCACCCATCAATCAAATAACTGCTGCAGCATATGGGAGATTGGCAAACCTGAGATTGGCGTTTAGACATCTGAGTGAGGACTCATTCACGACATTGCACACCGTGTACGTCAGGCCTATACTGGAATATGCAGCGCCAGTATGGAACCCTTACCTTATCAAACACATCACGAAATTGGAGAAAGTGCAAAAATTTGCAACACGATTAGTCCCGGAACTGAGGGGTATGTCTTATGAAAAGAAGTTAAGGGAACTCAACCTGATGACACTAGAGGATAGAGGGATAGGGGGAACATGATAACAACGTATAAAATACTGAGAGGAATTGACAAGGTGGACAGGGCTCGAATGTTTCAGAGATGAGATACAAGAACAAGGGGACATACTTGGAAGCTGAAAACCCAGATGAGTCATACGGATGTTAGGAAATATTTCTTTAGCCTTAGAGTTGTCAGGAAGAGGAATAATCTGGAGAGTGAAGTAGTGGAAGCAAGTTCCATACATAGCTTTAAAAAGAGGTATGATAAAGCTCATGGAGCAGGGAGAGAGAGTGAATTAGTATCGACCAGTGAAGAGGCGGGGCCAGGAGCTATGAATCAACCCCTGTAACCACATATAGGTGAACACACACACACACACACACACACACACACACACACACACACATTCAAATCCAGAGGTCAAACACGACACAGAAATATACATCTCATGGTGGCCCCTCTGAGCTGCCATCCAGACATTAAAGACAACTCACGTGGTAGCCAACGTGGCTCCACCAACACCACCAACACCATCATCAACACCAGAAACACCATCAACACCACAAATATCACCAACACACCAATAATACGTAACTATCACGCTAATAACACGTAAAGCTAAAGGACAAGTGCAACTAATGTGACATTTTATTCTAGCAACGTTTCGAGGAGTGAGGAGCACCTCACTCTGAGCCTAAATATATCCTCTGTGTCCATATACTGTTTGTAACGGCTTGACAAAGTTCCTGAAGAGCGAAACGTTGCCACAATAAAATGTCACATTAGTTGCACTTGTGTCCTTTTACTTCACATATTGTCGGTAATTCTACCAACTTTATTACACGCTAATAACACATCATCATACAACCTACACTAATAATACACCACTAGCATACTACTGCTACAACAACGACACAACACACCGCCAATACAACACTAATGCACCATTAACACACTATCAACACAACATTAACATCAAGTAACCACAAGTACAACACGAATAACCACCAACACACTAATGCGACCTCAGAAAAAGTATGTAGCAATAAATTTGTATATATCGTGTTTTATAATTTAATATTGCTGATGTATACGTTAATAGCTAAAATAAAAAATTCAAGCTTTTTATCATTATTTAACCTATTACGCTAGCTTACGGTAATGCAATCACGAAACAAGAGATATTATGCAATTAAACTGCGACTGGCCTAGGTTCGAACCCGTGGCATTTTAGCCAGCCTCGTGGGAAGCAACATGGTGTGTGTTTGGGCGGTACTACTCAATTTAAAATTACTGTATTCACAGACCACAACCCTCTTACACCCCTCAAGGAAGGTTCCTTGATGTTGGTGAGGGGCTCTTGATTTAGGGAATTGGATCTGTGCTCCAGTTCCCCAAATTAAGCCTGAATGCCTTCCACATCCCCCCCCAGGCGCTGTATAATCCTCCGGGTTTAGCGCTTCCCCCTTGATTATAATAATAATAACCCTCTTACAGTAATACTATGAAGTCAAAATATGCAAGGATAAAGATGGGCTCTCCATATCCAGCCTTATGCTATTAGTATTAATCATATCAGCAACTGAGAAGTTAAAACTGAAGTTTGTGCCCAGATACTTGCTTGTCACTTGATACTTTCATTAAATTCAGTAGAGTAACTTAAGCACTCATCCAACTTATGTATCTTAACTCATGTTTAATAATTAATTTTTTAATATATCAACAGCAGTGGTGTACTAAGTAGTGGTAAGTTATTGATGGAGACATATTTCTCGCCACGCCAAGTTTCATGCCGCTACCACCACAACAGAGTGGAATGTAATCTCCCATCAGTCACCATAGACTGCTTTGACTGTGCAGTCTCCACTACTGTCTTGATCCCTCTGGAATCATGCCCGTCTAGTACACCCACCTCTATGCTACCTCTACTACACTAATAAGCCGCTACACTAGTATGCCGCCTCTGCTGCACTAGTATGCTGCTACACTGGTGTGCCACCTCTACAATACTATCTGTGGCATACCTCTACAGTGACACAGACACTGGATAAAATTTGCGTATTCGGTGTGCATGGCACATACGTGACTCACACATGTTATTATAAATGAAACTATTGTTATGAGTTACATTATAATCAAAAAGAAGCGCTAAGCCACAAGGACTATACAGGATATGAGTTACAGCACACCTAGTGTGACGGTCTGTCGCGCGGTGGGGTACTGCCACCTTAGAGAAGGGACGCAGTAAAAATTGTGGATATGTCTTTCATATTGCATATATTGTCTTTTATAATACTGATGTTTTTATTAATAATGATTATTTGACTTATTATATTGGCTTATGTATATAGGGAAGATGTAACAACTACACCTCTCACTGTCCTCGTTGTTGGAGAGTTTTGATTGGCTACCAGCACTCTGCAAACTACCTGCCCGCTTGTTATATTGTCCATGTCAGGCGCAACTTGGTACCAGTAACCTGACGTTGGATCTGCAGGCCTGCTTCTTGCTCGCTCGCTCTCTCTCAAGTTGTTTCTCGTTGTGGAAACATCTTGTCTCTCTGCTCTATCAGCTCGTGATATTTAATTCTGTTTTTGGTTGAGTATGTGTGTTGGTGAGCCGGGACATACTTCTCGTAATTCTGTGTAACTCTGCTCACAGAGCATTATTTAGACCTAGTGATATTTTACGTTATTCAGAGGCTGTGTGTCGTGGAAACACTATATCTCTGGTCCCGAGTTCAACATTCGATCTACATTTATTCTGACATGTACGCACTGTCATAGTAGGGAAATTGGGATTGCTGAACTGTTTCAGTAATATGGGAATTTTATCCCTTTGGTGAAGGATCTGTTGAAAGTCCGCAGTTAGGTTCGTTTTTGTCTCCTTGATTCCTTGCCTGACGTTATGCTGTTCACTGCTGCTTCGAGTATTATTGCTGTTTGGTGAATGACTGTTATTACAACCCAGGAGTCCCAAAGGTGTAAAGGGAGCAAAATAAACACAGCAGAAAAACTTTTGATTTGTATTATCCTTCACCAATTTAGA
>NC_091355.1:19501316-19503816 GCF_038502225.1 Cherax quadricarinatus | reverse complement strand
CTCCTGGCCCGCCTCTTCACTGATCGCTACTAGGTCCTCCCTCTACTTCCTGAGCTTCGTCATACCTCATCTTAAAGCTATGTATGGTTCCTGCCTCCACTTCGTCACTTGCTAGGCTATTCCACTTCCTGACGACTCTGTGACTGAAGAAATACTTCCTAACATCCCTCTGACTCGTCTGAGCCTTCAGCTTCCAATTGCGACTCCTTGTTTGTGTCCCCTCTCTGGAGCATCCTGTCTCTGTCCACCTTATCTATCCCCCGCAGTATCTTGTATGTCGTTATGTCTCCCCTGACCTTTCTGTCCTCTAGTGTCGTCAGTCCGATTTCCCTCAACCTTTCATCGTAGGACATTCCCCTGAGCTCTGAAACTAGCCTTGTTGCAAACCTATGTACTTTCTCTAACTTCTTGACGTGCTTGACCAGGTGTGGTTTCCAAACTGGTGCTGCATACTCCAGTATGGGCCTAACGTACACAGTGTACCGTGTCTTGAACGGTTCCTTATTAAGGTATCGGAACGCTATTCTCAGGTTTGCCAGGCACCCATATGCTGCAGCAGTTATCTGGTTGATGAGTGCATCCGGAGACATGCTCGGTGTTATGGTCACCTCAAGATTTTTGTCCTTGAGTGAGGTATGTAATCTTTGTCCACCCTGCCTATACTCTGTTTTGGTCTTCTTTGCCCTTCCCCAGTCTTCATGACTTTGCATTTGGCAAGGTTGAATTCGAGAAGCCAGTTTCTGGACCACGTGTTCAGTCTGTCCAGGTCTCTTTGTAGTCCTGCCTGATTCTCATCTGATTTAATTCTTCTCATCATCTTCATATCATCTGCGAATAGGGACACTTCAGAGTCTATCCCTTCCATCATGTCATTCACATATATCAGAAATAGCACTGGTCCTTGACCTGACCCCTGTGGGACCCCGCTCGTCACAGGTGCCCATTGTGATACCTCTTCACGTACCATGACTCGTTGTTGCCTCCCTGTCAGGTATTCTCTGATCCATTGCTGTGCCCTCCCTGTTACATGCGCCTGATCCTCCAGCTTCTGCAATAATCTCTTGTGAGGAATTGTGTCAAAGGCCTTCCTGCAGTCCAAGAATATGCAATCCACCCACCCCTCTCTCTCATGTCTTACTTCTGTTACCTTGTCATAAAACTCCAGAAGGTTTGTGACAGGATTTGCCTTCCATGAATCTATCCTGGTTGTCATTTATAATCTTGTTCCATTCCAAGTGCTCCACCACTCTCCTCTTGATAATTTTCTCCATTACTTTGCATACTATACACGTCAGAGACACTGGTCTGTACTTTAGTGCCTCATTTCTGTCTTCTTTCTTAAAAATGGGGACTACATTTACCGTCTTCCATATCTCAGGTAGTTGCCCAGTTTCAAGGGATGTTTTGAAGATTGTGGTTAGGGGCACGCACAGCGTCTCTGCTCCTTCTCTATGGACCCACGGAGAGATGCTGTCCGGTCCCATCGCCTTTGAAGTATCAAGGTCACTTAGCAGCTTCTGCACCTCCTCCTCTGTTGCTCGTATGTCATCCAGCACTTGTTGGTATATTCCCTGTTGATGTTCCCTTCTGTGCTATCTTCCAAGAGCCCTTCCTGTCTCTACTGTAAAAACTTCCTTAAATCTCCTGTTTAGCTCCTCACATATCTCCTGATCGTTTCTTGTGATTTCCCCACCTTCTGATCACCTGGTCTTTGACTGTCTTACTCCTGATGTGGCTATGCAACAGTTTCGGGTCAGTCTTGACTTTCGATGCTATGTTATTTTCATACTGTCGTTGGGCCTCCCTCCTTACCTGTGCATACTCGTTCCTGGCACTACGACTAATCTCCCTATTTTCATTTGTTCTATGCCTTCTGTACTTTTTCCATTCTCTATTGTACTTAGTTTTTGCCTCCTTACACAGTCGGGTAAACCAGTGGCTCGTTCTGGTCTTTCCATTGTTTCTGTTCCCTTGCGAATAAACCTTTCCTCTGCCTCCTTGCATTTTGTTGTTACGTATTCCATCATTTCGTTTACTGACTTTCTTACCAGTTCTCTGTCCCACTGAAACTCCTGCAGGAAGTTCCTAAAACCTATGTAGTCCCCTCTTTTATAGTCTTTTTTTCCACTCAACTCCTGTTACCCTCTCCGCTTGCAACTCTACTATGTATTCAAAGCACAGAACCATGTGGTCACTAGCTCCTAAGGGACTCTCATATGTGATGTCCTCAATGTCTGAACTGATTTGGGTGAACACAAAGTCCAGTCTTGCTGGTTCGTCCTCCCCTCTCACTCTGGTAGTGTCCTTAACATGTTGGTGCATGAAGTTTTCCAGTACCACATCTATCATATTGGCTCTCCATGTTTCGGGACCCCCGTGAGGCTCCAGGTTTTCCCAGTCAATCTCCCTGTGGTTGAAATCGCCCATAACCAGCAACTTTGCTCTGCTCGAGTGAACTCTTCTTGCCACCTCAGCAAGTGTGTCCACCATTGCTCTGTTG
>NC_091355.1:19471316-19496316 GCF_038502225.1 Cherax quadricarinatus | reverse complement strand
CATCTTCACGGGTATACCTTGAAGCACTGGAGACCTCAGCATCGTCACGGGTATACCTTGAAGCACTGGAGGCCTCAGCATCGTCACGGGTATACCTTGAAGCACTGGAGACCTCAGCATCGTCACGGGTATACCTTGAAGCACTGGAGGCCTCAGCATCGTCACGGGTATACCTTGAAGCACCTGGAGGCCTCAGCATCGTCACGGGTATACCCTGAAGCACTTGGTGGCCTCTGTATCGTCACGGGTATACCTTGAAGCATCTGGAGGCCTCAGCATCGTCACGGGTATACCCTGAAACACCCGGAGGCCTCAGCATCGTCACGGATATATCGTGAAGCACCTGGAGGCCTCAGTATCATCACGGGTATACCTTGAAGCACCTGGAGGCCTCAGCATCGTCATGGGCATACCTTGAAGCACTTGGTGGCCTCAGCATCGTCACGGATATACCTTGAAGCACTTGGTGGCCTCAGCATCGTCACGGGTATACCTTGAAGCAATTGGTGGCATCAGCATCGTCACGGGTATACCTTGAAGCAATTGGTGGCCTTATCATCGTCACGGGTATACCTTGAAGCACCTGGACGCCTCAGTATCGCCACGGGTATACCTTGAAGCACCTGGAGGCCTCAGCATCGTCACGGGAATACCTTGAAGCACTTGGTGGCCTCAGCATCGTCACGGGTATACCTTGAAGCATCTGGAGGCCTCAGCATCGTCACGGGTATTCCCTGAAACACCCGGAGGCCTCAGCATCGTCGCGGGTATATCGTGAAGCACCTGGAGGTCTCAGTATCATCACGGGTATACCTTGAAGCACCTGGAGGCCTCAGCATCGTCACGGGCATACCTTGAAGCACTTGGTGGCCTCAGCTTCGTCACGGATATACCTTGAAGCAGTTGGTGGCCTCAGCATCGTCACAGGTATACCTTGAAGCACTTGGAGGCCTCAGCATCGTCACGGGTATACCTTGAAGCAATTGGTGGCCTCAGCATCGTCACGGGTATGCCTTGAAGGACCTGGTGGCCTCAGCATCGTCACGGGTATACCCTGAAACACCTGGAGGCCTCAGCATCGTCACGGGTATGTCGTGAAGCACCTGGAGGTCTCAATATCATCACGGGTATACCTTGAAGCACCTGGAGGCCTCAGCATCGTCACGGGTATACCTTGAAGCAGTTGGTGGCCTCAGCATCGTCACGGGTATACCGTGAAGCACTTGGTGGCCTCAGCATCCTCACGGGTATACCTTGAAGCACCTGGTGGCCTCAGCGTCGTCACGGGTATACCTTGAAGCACTTGATGGCCTCAGCATCGTCACGGGTATACCTTGAAGCACCTGGAGGCCTCAGCATCGTCACGGGTATATCTTGAAGCACTGGAGGCCTCAGCATCGTCACGGGTATACCTTGAAGCACTGGAGGCCTCAGCATCATCACGGGTATACCTTGAAGCACCTGGAGGCCTCAGTATCATCACGGGTATACCTTGAAGCACCTGGTGGCTTCAGCATCGTCACGGGCATACCTTGAAGCACTGGAGGCCTCAGCATCATCACGGGTATACCTTGAAACACCTGGACGCCTCAGTATCATCACGGGTATACCCTGAAGCACTGGAGGCCTCAGTATCATTACGGGTATACCTTGAAGCACCTGGAGGCCTCAGTATCATCACGGGTATACCTTGAAGCACCTGGAGGCCTCAGTATCATCACGGGTATACCTTGAAGCACCTGGTGGCCTCAGTATCATCACGGGTATACCTTGAAGCACTGGAGGCCTCAGTATCATCACGGGTATACCTTGAAGCACTGGGGGCCTCAGTATCGTCACGGGTATACCTTGAAGCACTGGGGGCCTCAGTATCGTCACGGGTATACCTTGAAGCACTGGGGGCCTCAGTATCGTCACGGGTATACCTTGAAGCACTGGGGGCCTCAGTATCGTCACGGGTATACCTTGAAGCACTGGGGGCCTCAGTATCGTCACGGGTATACCTTGAAGCACTGGGGGCCTCAGTATCGTCACGGGTATACCTTGAAGCACTGGGGCCTCAGTATCGTCACGGGTATACCTTGAAGCACTGGGTGCCTCAGTATCGTCACGGGTATACCTTGAAGCACTGGGTGCCTCAGTATCATCACGGGTATACCTTTAAGCACTGGGGGCCTCAGTATCATCACGGGTATACCTTGAAGCACTGGAGGCCTCAGTATCGTCACGGGTATACCTTGAAGCACTGGAGGCCTCAGCATCGTCACGGGTATACTGAAAATACAGTAAGATTTACACTGCATCACCAGAAGTACAGGTACAAAGACACTGATTTCGTCGCCATCTTCACCTGAGTCTTCTCCGAGACTGGCTCTGTTTTTATTTCTCACTGAAACGTATAAATCCTCAGAACTGTAACAAAATACGCACATGTCATTGTCATTTCTCTGAGAAAGGTGATGGAGTCTTTATAATTATCGCTACCAGTCACCAGTAAAAAATCATCATTCCAAGTAACGACAAGGGCACTTATAAAACTTTCACGAAGCTTTCCTTTGCGAGGTAAGATATATCACTAATATCACTAAACGCTCTGTATAAGAAGCTCGGACCAGCTGGATGTACTGCCTACCTAAGGCCCTTAAACCCGTTATCCCATTGAGATCAATTTTCTTTGGAATAGGCAATGCCCCTCAATACTCAGCAGTCATTCTACTGTAGCTAAATGTCTGGCTAAAGTCTAGAATACTGTCTGACCTACACATGTCAGACTTTCTGGAGCATTTATTAATCGTATCCGAGTCATCAACATAATGATCAGGAAACTGCTCAGCCTGGAAGTGAACTTCCTCTTCACCTAGGTACCCACCTGACAAGCCATCAGTCTCCTACACCATAGCACAGAGTACTCCCAGGTAAGACCCGTGTGGGTGAAAGGGAGAGGAAGGGATAAGAAAAAGGAGAGAAAGTGCCGGGGCTAAACCCAGCTGCATGGCGTTGGTTAGCAAGGTAGCAGGAATAGTTTGACCGTGCTGACTGCAACACTGTATAAGCGCAAGGGCAGAACCGGTCAGAGTTTAGGATGGCAAAGATAACGCAAGCTTGCTGTTGTCTGTTTCTCATTGCAGTGATATGGGTTGGAAAGGGAAATGGGGAAAGCTGGCTTGATAAAAAGATGTCTTTAAGGTCTACCCCTGCAGAGGGCAGGGAAGAAAATTGACGATTACTTTAAACAACCTGATCGCACTCACGACTTTCTAGAGCTCACTGAACTCTGCGTCGTGTTCAGTTCTTCCCCTTCAAGGATTCCTCCATCCAACAAAACTATTAGCTTGTCACTTAGCCCCGGAAACTAAATGCATTTTCTCTGTCATCCCCTTTTCCGTTAGTGGGCTTCGCTACATGTACAATATAGCCTTCAGTGCAAGCCTAAATAAGTCGAACCTTCCATTCAGTTTACGATCAAGGTGGAAAACAATAACGCTCCTTTTCTTTGATGCAAGTCTGGCAACCAACTTTATTTCAAAGTCTGTCGGAATCCCATCCAACACGATCTTTTTAACTTCCACTCTCAACATGACAATGTGAAGTCAGAGGTTTTTACCCCAAGAGCTCTCTGTTTATGGAGTTATTGAGTTCCTTGAAGCAGAATGCTCTATATACCTTGAGTATACCTGGAGAGGGTTTCGGGGGTCATCGCCCCCGCGGTCCGGTTTCTGACCAGGCCTCATGGTGGATCAGGGCTTGATCAACCAGGCTGTTACTGTTAGCCGCAAGTAAACCGACGTACGAAACACAGCCCGGCTGATCAGGTACTGGCTTTAGGTACCTGTCCAAAGCCTTCTTGAAGACAGCCAGGGGTCTATTCGTAATCCCCTTTATGTATGCTTGGAGGCAGTTGAATACTCTTGGGCGCCTGACACTTATGATGTTGTCTCTTATCGCGCAAGTTGCGCCCCTGCTTTTCATTGGCGGGATGTTGCATCGCCTGCCGTGTCTTTTGCTTTCATAGGGAATGATTTTCGTGTACAAATTTGGTACTAATCCCTCTAGGATTTTCCAAGTGTATATTATCATGCTTCTTTCTCGCCTGTGTGCCATGGAGCACAGGTCGAGGAACTTAACCGTTCCCAATAATTTAGAGGTTTTATCGCACTTATGTGTGCTGTGAAGGTTCTCTCTACATTATCTAGATCAGCAATTTCACCTGCCTTTAAAGGTGCTGTTAGTGTGCAGCAATATTCCAACCTAGATAGAACAAGCGACCTGAGGAGTGTCATCATGGGCTTGGCATCTCTAGTTTTGAAGGATCTCTTCGAACAAATCTTTCCCACAATACACTACCCTCAGCATTTCATCAAGGATTGCCAACTAGATGAGGTCTGACACCACCGATAAGAAGTACGTAGTCCTCCCTCAGAGACTTTTAGCCAAGCACATCACCTAGATCTCAAACTGCAAACTCAACCTTGCCACCACTACCCCTGTTGCTATCACAGACATAAATGCACAGAAATACACCAAACATAACTAAGCTATTGCAGGATTATGCCCAATCCCATACAACAGTTTAATAAAATGTTCTGAGGTGAGGCATTCAGAGAGCGCCACAAAAAAAAATAATAAATTTAACTAGCTTTAAGTGTCCGCTCATCAGTATCTCTAACAATTTCAGACTAACGGTTCAACAGTTTAGCTGATCCTCTTGCCACAAAATTATTTGGACGCTGGGTAAACAATGACTTAAAGTGCACTCCGTTCGTTCTTGAGGACCTCACTGCTACTCACTATTTATATATTCATCTTCTCTTCTTGATTTCAAGTCTTATGACTTGATAAAGCACTACATGGGTGAAACATTGTAAACATGAGTGAAGTGTTGTAAACATGGGATTCCATATAAACGCACTTTTTCCCTCACCATGTCAATGTTTCCAACCTACTCACCTTTTCTAACGATATAGAGGAAACACTATCTGCCTCGCAGGAGTCCTGGTCATTGTTGGCAATAGCTAAGACTACAGACTGCCATCATCTGTTATGTTGTATCCCGTATAACGAAAATATTATAAATGATGATGAAACGCCGGAGAGAAGAGAAGCCGGTGTCACAGCTTCTTGTAAGCCGCAGGGATTCTCAACTTTTCCTCCATCATTAATCCCCTCGGCTTGATGTATTTCTCCATTTACCCCCTTTACTTCCATACAAAGAAATTAGTGCCATTATAAAGGAACAGAAAAACAAGGTCAGAAAAAATAAATTATTCGGTTTATGCACAAAAATGCCGTGTAATTTTTTACCCCAAGGGGTAAATTTACCCCAAGGGGTAAATTTACCCCTGGTTGAGAATCACTGTTGTAAGGTGTCCCATCCTCCCACACAACCATCGAGGGAAACGTAGATAATATCAAAGTTTTCTTCGTAGGGAACTTTAAGTAATAAGATTCTCCGATGCTATTCTTAGCTGACAAGGAACTGTGTAAAATTCTCAGCAATGATATTACCCACCTCCAGGTGGTCACCACCACGCACATATTGTGTAACTTTCAAGGCAGTGGACTAAAAGATCATTTACCAGAAAGATTTTTAATCTTGTTTCAAACTTTTCATGGAGGAAGATAAAAAAAAATCTCCTCTCCTCTACACACCAGATCAAGAACGTTCGTTGCCCTTCACAAAATTCTATCCGCTTAGTACCTTCTACTAGTAAATTAGATTATTTATCAACAAGTATCTGTTCTAGAGTCAAGGACAGACTGGAAACAATCACATCTTGTGATAGGTGAACCACTTATACGGTGAGAGGATTTATTCACAAGACCAAACGTTCCACTCTGCCTGTCATCAAATAACTGATCCGCGTCAGGGAAAAAAAATAAGTTTATCTTAGCAAACCTCTCCAGGGTTGAAGGTTTCCAGCGGCTGTTCCTGAAAAAATAATCCAAGGTCATGTACCAGAAGAAGCCAGTATTGTCACAGCCGAGGTACATACACTTCTCACTGATATCACGCATATCGCGACCATGTCTGTCCTGCAATTACTTTGGGCTCCCGGAGTGCGTTACAAGCTATCCAAAACTTTGACTCTCCTCATTCAGTTGACTTTCTTTTACAGCTTTGGTTATGTTGTATTTATAGCAAACACAAAAGTCGTATTATGCTGGTTCCCTGGACACGTTATTGTTCAAGGCAATGAACAAGCTATGTTGAAAGTAGTATAAAATACTGATTAAGACGCATGTGCAAGAGTTGGATATCATTATCGTTGAAACGTTATTCCTTCCGTCAAATAGAGAGGCAGGTGTAGTAGTGAATTACATTAGCTTCATTTAATTACTAAAGATGCCCAACAGTTGCACATGTATCTTATTCATCAATAAAGAAGCTGACTGACTTAGCTGCCCAGTAATTTATTGTGGACATCCCGTTTTCCTGGTTTACATTTGTCTTCTATCAAACCAAGTTAAGATTTCTGGCCATCTTCATCGTACCGCTGTTGGGTGCGGAGGGATCGCGCTCACTCAGTGCTATCACACTGCGAAGTGTGATGTCAGTGAGGACTGTCAGCGAGAACTGTCAGCTTGCACTGTCAGTCGAACTTACCTCAATATATTGTCCTTTCCGTCATGAGGCATAGAAGACTCACTTCTGACATCTTTACAGCCCCAATACACTCACTCTCACTGACCTGTTCGCTTGAAGTCTCACCGCTGACGCACACTCTTATCTTCGAATTTTAAATAGCAAATGCAAGTTTACCCTTGCATTAACCCCCCTCTCACTAACCCCTACGTTTTGCACATCATTTCATATAACTCATTTTTAACTTTCCCACATCCCTTCGCAGAGCTGCAGGACCTTTAGGGGGTTTAACGTTTAAGATTATTATAGTAATACTAGTCTCCAAGGTTGACACAGAGGTCCACATGACACACAGCGGACACCTTATGACACACTCATACCAGACACTCATACCAGACACACTCGTGTCAGACACACTCTTGCCAGACACACTCTTGCCAGACACACTCTTGCCAGACACACTCTTGCCAGACACACTCTTGCCAGACACACTCTTGCCAGACACACTCTTGCCAGAGACACTCATCCCAGGAACGTTTCGCACCTGAAGAAGCCACAAGTGGCGAAACGTTCCCTCTAATAAACTCCCTAAACTATACATAAGCATCTCTTTCCACTTTAACTTATTACACTGCTAACTTGTTACACAACTTACTTATTACAAAAGAGAACCTTATTACACAATTAGCTTATTTCATGACTAACTTGTTATGCTACTAATTAATCACACATCTTGCATAATAAATGAATAACCTAATATAAGATTAGTTTATTACTCGACTACCCTATTATAAGCAACTTATTGATGGTCTATATTATTACAAGAGTAATTTACTACGAGCGTAACTAATTTCATGACTAACTTATTACACAACTAATTACACGATTTATTACGCGATTAACTTATTACGCAACATACTGCAAGAATAACTTGCTGCACAGTTAATTTAATATACACTTAACTCATTACACGATTAAATCTGTACACGACAAATTTTTTCACGACTAAGTATACAACATGCTTATTCCGACATATATATCTATATATATATATATATATATATATATATATATATATATATATATATATATATATATATATATATATATATATATATATATTTTTTTTTTTTTTATCACACTGGCCGATTCCCACCAAGGCAGGGTGGCCCGAAAAAGAAAAACTTTCACCATCATTCACTCCATCACTGTCTTGCCAGAAGGGTGCTTTACACTACAGTTTTTAAACTGCAACATTAACACCCCTCCTTCAGAGTGCAGGCACTGTACTTCCCATCTCCAGGACTCAAGTCCGGCCTGCCGGTTTCCCTGAACCCCTTCATAAATGTTACTTTGCTCACACTCCAACAGCACGTCAAGTATTAAAAACCATTCGTCTCCATTCACTCCTATCAAACACGCTCACGCACGCCTGCTGGAAGTCCAAGCCCCTCGCACACAAAACCTCCTTTACCCCCTCCCTCCAACCTTTCCTAGGCCGACCCCTACCCCGCCTTCCTTCCGCTACAGACTGATACACTCTTGAAGTCATTCTGTTTCGCTCCATTCTCTCTACATGTCCGAACCACCTCAACAACCCTTCCTCAGCCCTCTGGACAACAGTTTTGGTAATCCCGCACCTCCTCCTAACTTCCAAACTACGAATTCTCTGCATTATATTCACACCACATATTGCCCTCAGACATGACATCTCCACTGCCTCCAGCCTTCTCCTCGCTGCAACATTCATCACCCATGCTTCACACCCATATAAGAGCGTTGGTAAAACTATACTCTCATACATTCCCCTCTTTGCCTCCAAGGACAAAGTTCTTTGTCTCCACAGACTCCTAAGTGCACCACTCACTCTTTTCCCCTCATCAATTCTATGATTCACCTCATCCTTCATAGACCCATCCGCTGACACGTCCACTCCCAAATATCTGAATACATTCACCTCCTCCATACTCTCTCCCTCTAATCTGATATCCAATCTTTCATCACCTAATATTTTTGTTATCCTCATAACCTTACTCTTTCCTGTATTCACTTTTAATTTTCTTCTTTTGCACACCCTACCAAATTCATCCAACAATCTCTGCAACTTCTCTTCAGAATCTCCCAAGAGCACAGTGTCATCAGCAAAGAGCAACTGTGACAACTCCCACTTTAGGTGTGATTCTTTCTCTTTTAACTCAACACCTCTTGTCTAGACCCTCGCATTTACTTCTCTTACAACCCCATCTATAAATATATTAAACAACCACGGTGACATCACACATCCTTGTCTAAGGCCTACTTTTACTGGGAAATAATATATATATATATATATATATATATATATATATATATATATATATATATGTCGTGCCGAATAGGCAGAACTTGCGATCTTGGCTTAAATAGCAACGCTCATCTTGCCGTATAGGACAAGCAAAAATTTGTGTATGCAATAATTTCGCCAAAATTATTCTGAACCTAACGAAAAAAATATATTTCACTGTGTTTGTTTAGTATTAAATTACTGTAAACAAATCTAAAATATATTTAGTTGGGTTAGGCTAAAATAAATTGCGCTTGTTATAATAAGGTTAGGTAAGTTTTCTAAGATTCTTTTGGAGCAAAATTATAAAATTTTACATTAACATTAATGAAAATAAAATATCTTTAAACGTATAAGAGAAAATTTTAGAAAGGACATAATTTTAAATGAGTTCTTGCTAACTGACCAGTTTTACATATTCGGCACGACATTATATATATATATATGTGTGTGTGTGTGTGTGTGTATGTATGTATGTATTTTCCCCGAAAAGAAAATACATTCATCATCCAACACTTTCACCTTACACATAATCAGTTTCTGCAGAGGTGCCCAGAATACAACAGTTTAGAAGCATATATGTATAAAGATACACAACATATCCCTCCAAACTGCCAATATCCCAAACCCCTCCTTTAAAGTGCAGACATTGTACTTCCCATTTCCAGGACTCAAGTCGGCTATATAAAAATAACCGGTTTAACTTAATCCCTTCACTAAATATGCTCACGCACGCTTGCTGGAAGTCCAAGCCCTTCGCCCACAAAACCTCTTTTACCCTCTCCCTCCAACCTTTTCGAGGACGACCCCTACCCCGCCTTCCTTGCCCTACAGATTTATATGCTCTCTATGTCATTCTACTTTGACCTATTCTCTCTAAATGACCAAACCACCTGAACAACCCCTCTTCAGCCCTCTGGCTAATACTTTTATTAACTCCACACCTTCTCCTAATTTCCACACTCCGAATTTTCTGCATAATATTTACACCACACATTGCCCTTAAACAGGACATCTCCACTGCCTCCAACCGTCTCCTTGCTGCAATATGTACAACCCAAGCTTCACGCCCATATAAGAGTGTTGCTACCACTATACTTTCATACTTTCCCTTCTTTGCCTCCATAGTTAGTTAGTTTAATATCTTTATTATGCACCCCATACCCATCCTGTGGGCGGTAGTCAAAAGATTACAAAGGTACATAATGGGTCCAGGGACTGGACTCCAAAGTTATGATAGCTGAACTAGTTACAAAGGTAATGAACTCCAGGTAGATCTGGTCACAATCATTACAAGTTACAGAGGTAATGAATCAGCCTCACTCCTATACATGGTTACAGTCATGAACAATATGTAAAGTAAAAGGACACAAGTGCAACTAATGTGACATTTATTGTGGCAACGTTTCGCTCTCCAGGAGCTTTATCAAGCCATTACAAACAATGCATGGACACAGAGGGTATATAAAGGCTCAGAGTGAGGTGAATGCTAGTGAGGTACCATTTCGATGTTCACTAGTGGTAGTAGTAGTAGTAGTAGTGGTAGTGACAAAAGTAATACAATATGATAGAGCAATTAATTCGTACATGAGTAAAAGGATATAAAAGCTATTACTTGGGTAACATAAAAATAGGTTGGACAAATATAGACTGGAATGAGGCAGGTTGTTTCAGTGTTCACTCTCTGTAACGTGCTTTGTGTAGTATAACAGGAGAGACTATGTGATGGCAGGGTTTACTGTTTTCAGGAGGATTCTTGCTAAGACTTCGGAGATGGTGAAGCTGCCGTTGTTTTGTTTAATTGTATTCGAAACAGCGATCAGTGCTGATTCGCTGTTTCGAATACAATTAAACAAAACAACGGCAGCTTCACCATCTCCGAAGTCTTAGCAAGAATCCTCCTGAAAACAGTAAACCCTGCCATCACATAGTCTCTCCTGTTATACTACACAAAGCACATTACAGAGAGTGAACACTGAAACAACCTGCCTCATTCCAGTCTATATTTGTCCAACCTATTTTTATGTTACCCAAGTAATAGCTTTTATATCCTTTTACTTATGTACGAATTAATTGCTCTATCATATTGTATTACTTTTGTCACTACCACTACTACTACTACTACTACTACTACTACCACTAGTGAACATCGAAATGGTACCTCACTAGCATTCACCTCACTCTGAGCCTTTATATACCCTCTGTGTCCATGCATTGTTTGTAATGGCTTGATAAAGCTCCTGGAGAGCGAAACGTTGCCACAATAAATGTCACATTAGTTGCACTTGTGTCCTTTTACTTTACATATTGTCGGTAGTTCTACCAACTTTATTACAGTCATGAACAAATTACAAAGTAATGAACCACTGATACGTCCACACCTGGTCACAATTGTAATGAGTTATAAATACAAATATTAAGTGGATCATACACCCACACGAGCGCGCGCGGTCACACATACACACACGAGGGCGCACGCACAGACATACGCACACGATCGTACAAATATATGCATACACACAAGCACGCACGCGCGCGCACACACACACACACGCCTCCATAGACAACGTTTTTTTTTTTGTCTCCACATATACCTCAACGCACCACTCACCTTTTTTCCTTCAATTCTATGATTAACCTCATCCTTCATAAATCCATCCGGCGACACGTCAACTCCCAAGTATCTGAAAACATTCACTTCTTCCATACTCCTCCTCCCCAATTTGATATCCAATTTTTCTTTATCTAAATCATTTGATACCCTCATCACCTTACTCTCTTCTATGTTCACTTTCAACTTTCTACCTTTACACGACATTCTCAAACTTGTCCATGAACCTTTGCAATTTTTCTTTAGAATCTCCCATAAGCACATTATCATCAACAAAAAGTAACTGTGTCAATTCCCATTTTGTATTTGATTCCCCATAATTTAATCCCACCCCTCTCCCGAACACCCTAGCATTTACTTCTTTTACAACCCCATCTATAATTAAACAACCATGGTGACATTACACATCCCTGTCTAAGACCTACTTTTACCGGGAAGTATTCTCTCTCTCTTCTACACACCCTAACCTGAGCTTCACTATCCTCATAAAAACTCTTTACAGCATTTACTACCTATTCCATATACTTGCAACATCTGCCACATTGCTCCTCTATCGACTCTATCATATGCCTTTTTCTAAATCCTTAAATGGAATGAAAACTTCCCTACCTTTATCTAAATACTGTTCACATATATGCTTCAATGTAAACACTTGATCTACACATCCCCTACCCACTCTAAAACCTCCTTGCTCATCCGCAATCCTACATTCTGTCTTACCTCTAATTCTTTCAAAAATAACACTACCGTACACTTTTCCTGATATACTCAGTAAACTAATACCTCTATAATTTTTACAATCTCTTTTGTCCCCCTTCCCTTTATATAAAGGAACTATACATGCTCTCTACCAATCCCTAGGTACCTTCCCATCTTTCGTGCATTTATTAAAGAAAAATACCAACCACTCCAACACTATATCCCCCCTGCTTTTAACATTTCTGTCATGATCCCGTCAGTTCCAGCTGCTTTACTCCTTTCACTCTACGTAATGCCTCACGCACCTCCCCCCACACCCATATCCTGTTCTTCTTCACTCTTAAAAGATGGTATACCTCCCTGACCAGTGCATGAAATTACCAGCTCCCTTTCTTCGTCGATATTTAAAAGTTCCTCAAAATATTCTCGACATCTACCCAAAACCTCCATCTCCCCATCTACTAACTCTCCTACTCTGTTTTTAACTGGCAAATCCATTTGTTCCCTAGGCTTTCTTAACTTGTTTAACTCACTCCAAATTTTTTTCTTATTTTATCAAAATTTCTTGACAGTGCCTCTCCTACTCTTTCATCTGCTCTCCTTTTTCACTCTCTCACTACTCTTTTCACCTTTCTTTTACTCTCCATATATTCTACTCTTCTTATAACACTTCTGCTTTGTAAAAACCTCTCATAAGCTAACTTTTTCTCTAATCACACCCTTTACTTCATCATTCCACCAATCACTCCTCTTTCCTCCTGCCCCCACCCTCCTATAGCCACAAACTTCTGCCCCACATTCTAATACTGCATTTTTAAAACTATTCCAACCCTCTTCAACCCCCAACTACTCATACTTGTACTAGCCCACCTTTCTGCCAATAGTTGCTTATATCTCACCCGAGCTTTCTCCTCCCTTAGTTTATACACTTTGACCTCTCTCTTACTTGTTGCTGTCATTCTCTTCTTGTTCCATCTACCTCTTACTCTAACTGTAGCTACAACTAATTAATGATCCGATATATTAGTTGCCCGTCTATAAACATATATATCCTGGAGCCTACCCATCAAACTTTTATCCACCAATATATATTATATATATATATATATATTATATATATATATATATATATATATATATATATATATATATATATATATATATATATATATATATATATATATATATATATATAAAATCGTATTGTAATCGCGAACGAGTGGTATTTAATCAGTAACAGCACTGCGACTAGCCGTGGAATCGAACCCGTGTTGTTTTATCCCGTTTCATAGTGAGCGAAATTTCTTCCGCGACGCTCTAGCCCACGGGACCATACAATTCTCCAAGAATCACGCACTCAGCAGAGCAAGGTGTTGTACCGTGATCCCAGGACGTACGATGGTGGGAGTGCCTCGGAGCTAATTTCATTCTACTCCCTGTTTGGTGTACTAGCCAAGGCAGTAAAGGAATTTCCCATTAAACACGTTAACAAAAGTTCCTCTCAAGTCCCTTATCAAAAGTTCCCCTCAAGCCCCTTATCAAAAGTTCCCCTCAAGCCCCTTATCAAAAGCTCCCCTCAAGCCCCTTATCAAAAGTTTCCCTCAAGCCCCTTATCAAAAGTTCCCCTCAAGCCCCTTATCAAAAGTTCCCCTCAAGCCCCTTATCAAAAGTTCCCCTCAAGCCCCTTATCAAAAGTTCCCCTCAAGCCCCTTATCAAAAGTTCCCCTCAAGCCCCTTATCAAAAGTTCCTCTCAAGCCCCTTATCAAAAGTTCCTCTCAAGCCCCTTATCAAAAGTTCCTCTCAAGCCCCTTATCAAAAGTTCCTCTCAAGACCCTTATCAAAAGTTCCTCTCAAGCCCCTTATCGAAAGTTCCTCTCAAGCCCCTTATCAAAAGTTCCCCACAGACACGTTATAAATGTTTTCCTCAATTCACTAACAAAATTTCACCATAAACACCTTAAATAATAGTTCTCCTGCAAACCCGTCAACAAAAGCTCTCAACAAACATATAAAAAGTTCCCAGAACTATACTGATAGAAGCTTCCCCAAAACACATTAATAAAAGTTTCCCACGATCACGTTAACAAAAGTTCCGCACCAGCATGTTAAGTTCTCCATTAGGATGTTAAAAGTTAACAAAGATAATCTTCCCATAAGATAATCTCCCCATGAGCATATTAACAAAAGTTAACATTAAGATAATCTTCCCATAAGCATGTTAACAAAAGCTGATGTATATCATAGCCGACAAGTTTTAAAATAGACACAAACAACAAAATGAAACCTTCATTAGAGCGACGTTTCACCTTCATGAGGCTTCATCAAGACTTGTGTGAGCGAAACGTGTCTGTGTCTATTGATTACGTATTTACCAAAGTTCCCATAAATCACGGTAAAACTTTCCCACAAATATGCCAATAAAAGTTGTCTGTTAATATTCAAACAAAAGTACTCCATAAACACGCTAATAAAAGTTTCCCAAGTATACAAATAAAAGTTTCCAACGAACACACAAACAAAAGTTTCCAGCGAACACACAAGCAAAAGTTTCCCAAGTACACAAACAAAAGTTTCCCAAGTACACAAAACAAAAGTTTCCCAAGTACACAAAACAAAAGTTTCCCAAGTACACAAACAAAAGTTTCCCAAGTACACAAACAAAAGTTTCCCAAGTACACAAACAAAAGTTTCCCAAGTACACAAACAAAAGTTTCCCAAGTACACAAAACAAAAGTTTCCCCACTAACACGCTAAACAGAATTTCACTTAAAATAGGCTGACAAAAAATACCCTGCGAACACGATGACAATAATTTCCTATAAACACGCCAACAAAAGCTCTTCACAAAAGTTCCGCCTCAAAATGCTGACAAATTTTCCTCTATAAGTATACGGGGAAATGGCAGAAGGGGGCAAGTGACAGAAGGGGGAAGAGTGGGCAAATGGGGGGCAAAAAGGGGGCAGAAGGGGGGCAGATGGGGGGCAAAAGAAGGCAAAAAGGTGAGTGTGTCAGAAAATGGCTTCAGATTTTTTTAACATGGAGAAACAAGATAATATTTACATTTATCCAGGTAAGTTTGATTAGACTGAAATAAAGAGTATAGACGACACAAGGGTAATTAAGGCTGCACTGGAACAATGTCACCACTAGACAAGTATACTCCAATCCCTGAAATAGGGATTAATTTAACCTCTTAGCATATATACGCTTGGGGAATTATTAAATATTCGCCGGTATTCTCCCGGCCCGGGCCTTTTCCAAGTGATGGCCCGGCCTTGGCTCCCTCTTTAGGGAGTGTCTGAGACCTAAGTCTCCCATGGGAGGAGGCACAAGTACCTCCTCATCTATGGGACCAACTGTCCCCAGGCCTAGCCACAAGCTAGGCCTCTCTGGTCTGCCATCCCCGCCCCAAGGGGGCAAATGGGAATGACAGTCTTATGAGCTAAAGGCTCGGGCTCGGGCACCTACCCTACCCTAGAAGGGCTGGGCATGGTGTCGATGACGCTTGGGGAAATACACATCTCGGTGTATATATCCTGTGTTACTTATTATGTGGTTTCTGTGTTGATGTATAGTATTTTCTTTCTTATTTGTGAATTACATATTTTAATTACTTCATAAATTCATTTTTAATTTCGGGGATTGTTGGCTGTAACGTAAAATTCCTGAAATTTTGTAACTAACTGTCTCCTGGAACAGGATACGACGTCGTACGTCCGTAACATCTCCAAAAATATGCTGACAAAATTTGCCCATTAAATTTCTAACAAAGGTTCCCATATAAAAAAAAATTACTCAAAAAATTTCACGAAGACGTTTACAAAATTTTTCAGTCATTGAAAGTTAGCAAATTTTCGTCATGGAGATCGCTAAAACCGTAGGGATTATACAGCATCTGTGGGAGATACCTGGAATATACCTGGAGAGGGTTTCGGGGATCAACACCTACGCGGCCCGGTCTATGACCAGACCTGTGGGGACGGAAGGCATTCGAGCTTAATTCAGGAGCCAGGGAATTGGAGCACAGATCCATTTTCCTAGATCAAGAGCCCCTCACCAGCATCAAGGAACCTTCCCTGAGGGGAAAATGTTAGCAAAAACTTCACCCAAACACGTTGGTAAAAATTACCCACAAAACGGTAGCCAATGGTCCCACAAAGATAGACAAAAATTCCCCACAACTCCGGTAACAAAAGTTCCCCACAAGCCGACAAAACATCCATACAAACATGTTAAAGTTCCCAGAAAACATGCTAACTAAAGTTCCCCACAAACTCGACTGGAAAAACTACTCGGAATTCAAAACTATGAAGTACAAAATATTCTTCTTTTACTTTTTCGGTCACACACATGGTTTATGTATTCCAAACATATATCAACTTTCCCTACTCATTTTAAACCTTGAATCCCAATTTATTTTTTTACAACTATGCAAACCAATATTTACTGATCGCAAAGCTTATATTCAACGACATATCAGTAATTATTTTAGATATTGAAATGATTTTGGTAAGAATATACAAAGTTCTTGGTGAGCAAACGTAGCCGCTGTGAATGATGTCTTGTTGTCACGTTTTTATTTACCTAAACTACGGAAATTGCAAATTGCGTTGTTTACGTTTTGTAGATATTTTACTCACAGGATGAGGGATATCCGTACACCAGGACTGATGAGAATACTGCACGGGAACCTTACTGCTTACCAGCCTATATGAAAAAAGAACTGCTTACTACACAACTTGTAAAGTTACTGCTTACCAGCCTATATGAAAAGAGACCTCATTAATAACCTGCCTGAAAACAGGACTGCACTTTAAAGCAGGACTGCTTATGAACCTGTATGTCAACAAGACTGTTTAACTTGCATTAAAACACAAGCTATTAATAACCATCATGAACACAGGACTCATTAATAACCTACGTTGAAACAAGACTTTTAAATAACCTGCATTGAAACAGGATGTTAATAACCTGCATGAAAACTGGGCTGTTTGTGAAGCGTCATAAAGACTTGCTAACCTGCTTCAAGACAGGACTGCTTACTAACCTGCATGAAGACAGGACTGCTTAGTAACCTACATGAAGGCAGGACTGCTTACTAACCTGCTTCAAGACAGGACTGCTTACTAACCTGCATGAAGACAGGACTGTTTACTAACCTGCATGAAGACAGGACTGCTTACTAACCTGCATGAAGACAGGACTGCTTACTAACCTGCATGAAGACTGGACTGCTTACTAACCTGCATGAAGACAGGACTGCTTACTAACCTGCATGAAGAAAGTAAATATTTTAGTTATAAAAACTGTTTTATGCATTAATTTTTAACTAAAATATTTAAGACATGAGCCAACCTTTCTTACATTAATACATGTTTATGCTTTTTGAGATGTTAATGTCATTTCCATCACAGATATTTGACATCCTTTCCTGTGCATGTGTTGAGGAGGGTGAACCTTCTTGCTAAAACTGATGTTTTTCTTTATTTTTCGTTAATAATTCTTTCCTGAAAAGAAATACTATGAAACAATATTCCAAAGTGTATTATATAATCCAATCTTACCCATATATATCTGCTGGATTGTCTTGGCTACAGTGACATACTGCCTGTTTTTTAAGAGGCTGGGCTGTATACTACCCTCAAGGAAGGCTCCTTGATATTGGTGATGGGCTCTTGATTTAGGGAACTGGATCTGTGCTCTCAGTTCCCCGAATTAAGCCTGAATGCCTTCCACATCCCTCCCAGGCGCTGTATAATCCTCCGGGTTTAGCGCTTCCCCTTGATTATAATAATAATAATAATGGGCTGTATACTGATACGGTGAGTACAGTGGAAAGGAACACTCAGCGGCATCAAGTATATATAGGCGAGCATCAGTATCTTGTCACCTTGGACATGATACATATTAGCCTGGCTGTGCTGAGTGTATGATATAGAGAGGCTGCGGCTGCTTGCAGAGACTCTGGTAATAAATATTTGGTAAACATAATTCTCAGGTGGATGACAATGTCCAACTAATCCTCGATATTATTTTCGTTTTATTGAGCTTGTGAAAATTCGTTAACGAAATTTCCATGTACAACCTACGCTGCCATGCGTAAGCCTAAAGCATTATAGTTTGGCTGTTGTTAGGTAAATAAGCGTAAATATAGGTTAACATACAATAATCTAGCCAAAATTAACCTAACCTCTCCGAGTATAATAGAAAGATTTCCTTGAAATTTCAAGCACGTAGCTTATTTATATGGAACTGACTGTACTAGTTGAGACCAGATTGATCAGAAAAAAACGCGCGCGCACACACACACACACACACACACACACACACACACACACACACACACACACACATACACACACATACACACACACACACACACACGCACACGCACATTACCTACCTCCACCACCACCACGTACCTCCTCTACACCACCTACCTCCTCAACTGAGAGAAAGCAAAGTAAGGAAGTAAGGAGAAGAGCGGAAGGCGGAAGCAAAGCAGTTTCACTGACCTTGAAAAAAAGCAGAAAAATGACTGGAAGTGCAAAAGGAAAAACTTGAAGTGTCAATATATGAATAAAATGAGAACCTTTAGTCGGTGTGGGAAACGTAGGAGACGAGGAAATGAGGAGGATGAGAGATCGGAGAAATGCTGAGAAATGTGGGAGTCTGGAGACTAATAAAACAATAAGGTTCATGAGGACAGGAAGGTCAGCGAGGAGCCGTGTGTCTGAAAAATGTGAAATAGAATGCCAAGGACGAAATAAAATCTTCACGAATTAAGGAATTACAAGTGGGCGCTTTGGAAGAAGGAACAGAAGAGGAACAGAGAACAAAGACAGAAATAATGGATAAATGCATAGCAAAAAAATAGACACATTGACAGGGTTGATTTAAATGATTTCAGGGCAGTCTACCAGGGAAAGAAGAACAGAACTGCAGTTAAGCAACAGCACACACATGAGTGACCGCTCTGTCCTACTCTCAGCCTCCTCCTTCCTTAACTTAGTAAAAATGACCCTAATTTTTAAAGGGGTGAACCGGAAAGCCAGTGGAAGACCTCGGTCAAATGACTAAAACTACAGCTAATGGTCATCATCTGACTAAGACCCGCATCAGGAAACACTTGTCCTGTTTCCTAACAAACCTCACCTAACTTTCCCTATCTTCATCCAAGCTTTCATCTCCACAACATCCTACTGCTAAATAAGAGCATCTATTTTCCAACTCTGTTCACAAAAAAAATAATAAACTAAAAATTTGTTACACAGATGCAAGCAAGACTGTAAGCTCGACCCGTGGGACCATTAAGACGTTTGTAAGGTAAGAATAACAGTAGTACAACATCCTTTACTCAACACAAGACCATTAGGATGTAATGTTGTCTCATCACATAGGAGGTGAGATCAAAGAGTTTCGGGGACTGCCACAGTAATTATATATATATATATATATATATATATATATATATATATATATATATATATATATATATATATATATATATATATGTCGTGCCGAATAGGCAGAACTTGCGATCTTGGCTTAAATAGCAACGTTCATCTTGCCATATAGGACAAGTGAAAATTTGTGTATGCAATAATTTCGCCAAAATCATTCTGAACCTAACGAAAAAGAATATATTTCAATGTGTTTGTTTAGTATTAAATTACTGTAAACAAATCTAAAATATATTTAGTTGGGTTAGGCTAAAATAAATTGTTCTTGTTATAATAGGGTTAGGTAAGTTTTCAAAGATTCTTTTGGTGCAAAATTAAATATTTTTACATTAACATTAATGAAAAAAATATATCTTTAAACGTATAAGAGAAAATTTCAGAAAGGACTTAATTTTAAACGAGTCCTTGCTAATTGACCAGTTTTACATATTCGGCACGACATTATATATATATATATATATATATATATATATATATATATATATATATATATATATATATATATATATATATATATATATATATATATATATGCAGTAAGATCACAGTAAACAGGTGGTATCAGAATATACAAAAAACCACTGTGAAATAATAGTGAAACTCCAAGTGCTTTCGTGACTTCTCAGATAATTCCTTGATAATGTGAGAAGTCACGAAAGCGCTTGGAATTTCACTATTCTTTCACGGTGGTTTTGTATATATATATATATATATATATATATATATATATATATATATATATATATATATATATATATATATATATATATATATATATATATATGCAATAAGATCACAGTGAACAGGTGATATCAGAATATGCAAAACAACCACTGTGAAAGAATAGAGAAGCTCCAAGCGCTTTCGTGACTACTCACATTATCAAGGAACAATGAAAGTAATGCTTCAAATTAAGGTATATAAAGGGGTAGCCCACACCTCACTATCACATCCCACAACAAAGCAACACCTGACGCGCGACTCATAAGAAAGGGAACACTGCAGCAGGCCTGCTGGCCCAACTAGACAGGTCCTTCACACAACCCACCAACAAACTATTCTACCCAAGAATTAAGAATTTAAAAAATTATTTGTCCAATGTATTATTAAATTTTTCCCAAATTCTATTAATTATAAATGGATCTAATTTATGTAAACCAAAGGAAATATTCATATTATTTTCAAAATTGCTTTTTATGAAACAAGATTCAATTATATTCCTGTCGATCATGGACTTGCTTGATACAACTTTCTCAGCTTTTCGAAAATCAATTGGATGGTTAAAATCTCTCACATTAATAAATAGAGCATTGGAATCTTGTCCAGTTCTAATGCTATATTTATATTGTTTTAATCTTAGTTCGAGATTTTTACCAGTTTGACCGTAATAAACTTTATCGCAAATTTTACAAGGAATCTTATAGACACATCCATCAGCATTTTGGGGGGAATTCTTTATCAAAAGTTTTTTACTGTATGAAGATTTTTGAATACAACTTTAATATTAAAAGTCTTAAGAAGAGAAGGCATATCAACCAAGTTTTTATGGTAAGGGAGAACCAACATATTTTTAGCTGAATAAGGCTGGTTGTCCCTTTTTTGGATTGTAAAAAGTATTTCGAGCAATTTTAAAAGATTTATCAATTACGTTTCTTGGGTATTTCAAATCATTACCTATTTCAAAAATTTTGGATATTCATCTATGAACTCTGGACTACAAATACGTAAAGCACTCAAAAACATTGATGAGAAAACAGACAGTTTAACTCTATCTTGATGTGAAGAATAATAGTGTACATAGGAACAGTTATTTGCAGGTTTTCTGTAAATTTTAAATTTGAATTCATTATTACTCTTAATAATTAAAACATCTAGAAAAGGCAATGAGTTATTTTCTTCAAACTCAACAGTAAAGTTTATAGAATGGACTAAGCTATTTAATTTGCAAAGAAAATGGTGTATATCTACATTTTTGGGCATAAGACACAAAATATCATCAACATATCTGAACCATTTAGCTCTATTAGGGAGGATTGTGTTAAGCAATCTTGTTTCAAAAAAATCCATGTATAGATTACTAAGAACAGGTGAAAGAGGATTTCCCATTGCCATACCAAATTTCTGAGTGTAAAATTTATCATTAAATACAAATTTTGCATCAACAATGCAAAGTTTAATAAGTTTAATGATAGTAGGAACTGGCAATGGTAAATCATAATTAACGAGTTCTTCAGATAAGAAGCTCCCGCTTCACACACGGAGGGCCCGGGTTCGATTCCCGGCGGGTGGAAACATTTCGACACGTTTCCTTACACCTATTGTCCTGTTCACCTAGCAGCAAAATAGGTACCTGGGTGTTAGTCGACTGGTGTGGGTCGCATCCTGGGGGACAAGATTAAGGACCCCAATGGAAATAAGTTAGACAGTCCTCGATGACGCACTGACTTTCTTGGGTTATCCTGGGTGGCTAACCCTCCGGGGTTAAAAATCCGAACGAAATCTTATCTCTTATCTTAACTAACCATGTTAAAATCATTTAAGTCAGTCAAGGAGCTTGATTTATCAACTAAATCTATGTTGTTTTTAACATTAAAGTTAGAAATTTTGCCAACAATAGGGCTCAAAATGTCAACAAGCCATTTGCAAAATTTATATGAAACTGATCCTATGGAGCTAATAATTGGTCTGACTGGATTCCCTGGTTTGTGTGTTTTTATTAGTCCATACATGTAAGGTAAAGATGGATTAGTGGAAGTAAATTGATTGACTAATTCATCTTATTTATATATACATATATAATTATATATATATATATATATATATAATTATATATATATATATAATACATATATATATTATATATATACAATACATATATATTTTTTTTTATTATTATCACACTGGCCGATTCCCACCAAGGCAGGGTGGCCCGAAAAAGAAAAACTTTCACCATCATTCACTCCATCACTGTCTTGCCAGAAGGGTGCTTTACACTACAGTTTTTAAACTGCAACATTAACACCCCTCCTTCAGAGTGCAGGCACTGTACTTCCCATCTCCAGGACTCAAGTCCGGCATGCCGGTTTCTCTGAACCTCTTCATAAATGTTACTTTGCTCACACTCCAACAGCACGTCAAGTATTAAAAACCATTTGTCTCCATTCACTCCTATCAAACACGCTCACGCATGCCTGCTGGAAGTCCAAGCCCCTCGCACACAAAACCTCCTTTACCCCCTCCCTCCAACCTTTCCTAGGCCGACCCCTACCCCGCCTTCCTTCCACTACAGACTGATACACTCTTGAAGTTATTCTGTTTCGCTCCATTCTCTCCACATGTCCGAACCACCTCAACAACCCTTCCTCAGCCCTCTGGACAACAGTTTTGGTAATCCCGCACCTCCTCCTAACTTCCAAACTACGAATTCTCTGCATTATATTCACACCACACATTGCTCTCAGACATGACATCTCCACTGCCTCCAGCCTTCTCCTCGCTGCAACATTCATCACCCATGCTTCACATCCATATAAGAGCGTTGGTAAAACTATACTCTCATACATTCCCCTCTTTGCCTCCAAGGACAAAGTTCTTTGTCTCCAGAGACTCCTAAGTGCACCACTCACCCTTTTCCCCTCATCAATTCTATGATTCACCTCATCTTTCATAGACCCATCCGCTGACACGTCCACTCCCAAATATCTGAATACATTCACCTCCTCCATACTCTCTCCCTCCAATCTGATATCCAATCTTTCATCACCTAATCTTTTTGTTATCCTCATAACCTTACTCTTTCCTGTATTCACTTTCAATTTTCTTCTTTTGCACACCCTACCAAATTCATCCACCAATCTCTGCAACTTCTCTTCAGAATCTCCCAAGAGCAGTGTCATCAGCAAAGAGCAACTGTGACAACTCCCACTTTATGTGTGATTCTTTATCTTTTAACTCCACGCCTCTTGCCAAGACCCTCGCATTTACTTCTCTTACAACCCCATCTATAAATATATTAAACAACCACGGTGACATCACACATCCTTGTCTAAGGCCTACTTTTACTGGGAAATAATTTCCCTCTTTCCTACATACTCTAACTTGAGCCTCACTATCCTCGTAAAAACTCTTCACTGCTTTCAGTAACCTACCTCCTACACCATACACCTGCAACATCTGCCACATTGCCCCCCTATCCACCCTGTCATACGCCTTTGCCAAATCCATAAATGCCACAAAGACCTCTTTAGCCTTATCTAAATACTGTTCACTTATATGTTTCACTGTAAACACCTGGTCCACACACCCCCTACCTTTCCTAAAGCCTCCTTGTTCATCTGCTATCCTATTCTCCGTCTTACTCTTAATTCTTTCAATAATAACTCTACCATACACTTTGCCAGGTATACTCAACAGACTTATCCCCTTATAATTTTTGCACTCTCTTTTATCCTCTTTGCCTTTATACAAAGGAACTATGCATGCTCTCTGCCAATCCCTAGGTACCTTACCCTCTTCCATACATTTATTAAATAATTGCACCAACCACTCCAAAACTATATCCCCACCTGCTTTTAACATTACTATCTTTATCCCATCAATCCCGGCTGCCTTACCCCCTTTCATTTTACCTACTGCCTCACGAACTTCCCCCACACTCACAACTGGCTCTTCCTCACTCCTACAAGATGTTATTCCTCCTTGTCCTATACACGAAATCACAGCTTCCCTATCTTCATCAACATTTAACAATTCCTCAAAATATTCCCTCCATCTTCCCAATACCTCTAACTCTCCATTTAATAACTCTCCTCTCCTATTTTTAACTGACAAATCCATTTGTTCTCTAGGCTTTCTTAACTTGTTAATCTCACTCCAAAACTTTTTCTTATTTTCAACAAAATTTGTTGATAACATCTCACCCACTCTCTCATTTGCTCTCTTTTTACATTACTTCACCACTCTCTTAACCTCTCTCTTTTTCTCCATATACTCTTCCCTCCTTGCATCACTTCTTCTTTGTAAAAACTTCTCATATGCTAACTTTTTCTCCCTTACTACTCTCTTTACATCATTCCACCAATCGCTCCTCTTCCCTCCCGCACCCACTTTCCTGTAACCACAAACTTCTGCTGAACACTCTAACACTACATTTTTAAACCTACCCCATACCTCTTCGACCCCATTGCCTATGCTCTCATTAGCCTATCTATCCTCCAATAGCTGTTTATATCTTACCCTAACTGCCTCCTCTTTTAGTTTATAAACCTTCACCTCTCTCTTCCCTGATGCTTCTATTCTCCTTGTATCCCATCTACCTTTT
>NC_091355.1:19461316-19466316 GCF_038502225.1 Cherax quadricarinatus | reverse complement strand
TTCTGATAACTACCAGAGAGGACAGGAAGGGACTTCAAGAACTACTTAACAGGCTGCTAAAGTGGTAAGTAAAGTGGCTACTTGAATTCACTCTTAAGTGATGGAAAAGTGACTGGAAAAGTAGAAGACAGATTCAAGCACGGAAACACACACTGATGAAAAAAACACTGTCGGGTAAAAATACTTAAATTTCCCAGTTAACAATTTAGTAATTTTATTTTCTACTTTTTACATTGATTTAAAATTTTATTAATTACTTTCTTTATTAGCAAGAGTAGTATCCAACAGATTATATCACCAGAAATACGTAAAACTCTATAATCTCAGAATCACATGCAAATCTAATTGATCTAAGAGCCGTTTACAGAATTCATAAAGAATCATTTAGGTCTGTATTAAGTTTTTATACACAACCTGCGTTAGGACAATATCTTTATTTACTACAAGTACATGTACAAGGTACACAGTCCAAGCTGATATCAGTGACATACTGAAATACAGAAAGCCGCTTGTTATGCTGAACATTTCGGACAATCTTGCAGTATTTAGCTACCACAAAGATTCCGCACATGATCTTGACGGAAACTGAAAAAAATAAACACTTCACATAGCGACTTTCACCTGAAATGAAAGGAAGAAAGTGCCACACGAATGTGTTAAGGAACTCAGTCTAACAATATTAGGAGTACTATGAGGTAGAGGTAAATGATATACATGGTATATATACATGATATACCATTTTATATTAGAATAACGCGCGCGCACACACACACACACACACACACACACACACACACACCACAATGCAAGTTTAGTTAAGTTCCTGTATTAAATCGTGTCCTGAACAAGCAAGGAGCAGCACCACGGGAAGACTCTAAATATGCGTTTATGCTTCCCAAATTACAAGCAGAGGTGAAATGGGAGGAATATTGAGGCGAGAGGGAGAGAAGGAGTGTCAGTGGGAGGGAGGGAGAATGAAAGGGTCAATGTGAGGGAGGGTGAGAGGAAGGGTGTATCAGTGGGATGGATTGTGTGAGGGAGCGAAGGTCAGTGGGATGGATAGGGAGAGGGAGGGTCAGTGGGATGGATAGTGAGAGGGAGGGAGGGTCAGTGGGATTGATAGTGAGAGGGAGGGAGGGTCAGTGGAATGGATAGTGAGAGGGAGGGAGGGTCAGTGGGATTGATAGTGAGAGGGAGGGAGGGTCAGTGGGATGGATAGTGAGAGGGAGGGAGGGTCAGTGGGATTGATAGTGAGAGGGAGGGAGGGTCTGTGGGATGGATAATGAGAGGGAGGGTCTGTGGGATGGATAATGAGAGGGAGGGTCTGTGGGATGGATAGTGAGAGGGAGGGAGGGTCTGTGGGATGGATAGTGAGAGGAAGTGAGTGTCAGTGGATGGATAGTGAGAGGGAGGAAGGGTCAGTAGGATGGAGGTGAGAGGGAGAGAGGGAGGGTCAATGAGATGGAGGGTAGAGGGAGGGAATGACTGAAGGTCAGTGGGATGGAAGATGAGAGGAAGGAAGGAAGAGAGGAAGGGAGGGTGAGAAAAAAAAAAGGAGAAGGGAAGGAGGGAGGGTGAGAGGGAGAAAGGGAGGGAGGGAGAGGAAGGGATGGTGAGAGGGTGAGAAGGAGGGAGGGTGAGAGGGAGGGAGGGTGAGAGGGAGAGAAGGAGGGAGGGTGAGAGGGTGAGATGGAGGGAGGGTGAGAGGGAGGATGGCAGTATTCAAGATAAAAATGCAAGAGACATTGTTAATACGTGTACACAGAGAGGGAGGGAAGGAAAGGAGGAGGGAGGGAGGGAGGGAAGGAGGGAGGGAGGGAGGGAGAAAGGAAGTAGAAGGAAGGCGGAGGGGAGGGAGAGAAGGAAGGGGGAAGGATGGAGTGAGAGATGAAGGAAGGAGGGAGGGAAGCAGGAAGGAAGGGGGAAGGAAGAAGGGAGAAAGAGAAGAAGGAGGAATGCAGGAAGGAGAGAGGAAGGAAGGAGGGAGGGAAGAAAGCAAGAAGATAGGAAGGAAGGGAAACAATGCTCTAAAAATTAAAATAGGAAAAATATGTACGAGCTTGAATGAAATTAGAAGTGATAAAACTATGTTGAAAGAAGTGTTGAAGGCAGTGTTGAAGGCAGTGCTGAAGGCAGTGTTGAAGGCAGTGTTGAAGGCAGTGTTGAAGGCAGTGTTGAAGGCAGTGTTGAAGGCAGTGTTGAAGGCAGTGTTGAAGGCAGTGTTGAAGGCAGTGTTGAAGGCAGTGTTGAAGGCAGTGTTGAAGGCAGTGTTGAAGGCAGTGTTGAAGGCAGTGTTGAAGGCAGTGCTGAGGGCAGTGCTGAGGGCAGTGCTGAGGGCAGTGCTGAGGGCAGTGCTGAGGGCAGTGCTGAGGGCAGTGCTGAGGGCAGTGCTGAGGGCAGTGCTGAGGGCAGTGCTGAGGGCAGTGCTGAGGGCAGTGCTGAGGGCAGTGCTGAGGGCAGTGTTGAAGGCAGTGTTGAAGGCAGTGTTGAAGGCAGTGTTGAAGGCAGTGTTGAAGGCAGTGTTGAAGGCAGTGTTGAAGGCAGTGTTGAAGGCAGTGCTGAGGGCAGTGTTGAAGGCAGTGTTGAAGGCAGTGTTGAAGGCAGTGTTGAAGGCAGTGTTGAAGGCAGTGTTGAAGGCAGTGTTGAAGGCAGTGTTGAAGGCAGTGCTGAGGGCAGTGCTGAGGGCAGTGCTGAGGGCAGTGCTGAGGGCAGTGCTGAGGGCAGTGCTGAGGGCAGTGCTGAGGGCAGTGCTGAGGGCAGTGTTGAAGGCAGTGTTGAAGGCAGTGTTGAAGGCAGTGCTGAGGGCAGTGTTGAAGGCAGTGTTGAAGGCAGTGCTGAGGGCAGTGCTGAGGGCAGTGTTGAAGGCAGTGTTGAAGGCAGTGCTGAGAGCAGTGCTGAGGGCAGTGCTGACGGCAGTGCTGAGGGCAGTGTTGAAGGCAGTGTTGAAGGCAGTGCTGAGAGCAGTGCTGAGGGCAGTGCTGACGGCAGTGCTGACGGCAGTGTTGAAGGTAGTATCGAAGGCAATATTGTAGGTAGAGTTGAAGACAGTGCTAAAGACAATGGTGAAGGAAGTGTTGAAAGCAGTGTTGGAGGTAGTGCTGAATGCAGTTTTGAAGGAAGTGGTGAAGGCAGTGCTGAAGAGATTTATGAATGCAGTTTTGAAAGGAATGTTAGAGGCAGTGTTGGAGGCAGTGCTGAATGCAGTGTTGAAGGTAGTGTTGGAGGTAGTGTTGAAGGCAGTGTTTAATGTAGCTTTGAAGGCAGTGGTGAAGGCAGTGATGAATGCAGTTTTGAAGGGAGTGTTAGAGGTACTGTTGGATGCAGTGTTGGTGCCAATGCTGAAGGCAGTTTTGAAGGCAGTGTTGAAGGCAGTGTTGAAGGCAGTGCTGAAAGTAGTGCTGAAGGCAGTGTTGAAGGCAGTGTTGAAGGCAGTGTTGAAGGCAGTGTTGAATTCAATGCTGAAGTCAATGCTGAAGGCAGTGTTGAAAGCATTGTTGAAAGCAGTACTGAAAGTAGTGCTGAAGGCAGTGTTGAAGACAGTGTTGGAGGCAGTGTTAGAGGTAGTGCTGAAGGAAGTTCTGAAGGCAGCGTTGGAGCCACTGACAAAGGCTGAAAGTAGTTCTGAAGACAGTGATGAAGGCAGTTTTGATGGCAGTGTTGGAGGCAGTGTTGGAGGCAGTTCTGAAGGCAGTGTTGGAGGCATTTTTGTAGGCAGTGTTGAAGGCTGTGCTGAAGGCAATGCTGAAGGCAGTGTTGGTGACAGTATTGGAGGCAGTGTTGAAGGTAGAAGGCAGTGTCGGAGGCAGTGTTGAAGGTAGCGTTGGAGGCAATGTTGGAGGCAATGATAAAGGCAGTGTTAAAAGTAGTGTTGGAGGCAGTTTTGGAAGCAGTGTTGGAGGCATTGCTGGAGGGAATGTTGGACGCAGTGTTAGAGGCAGCATTGGAGTCAGTGATGTAGCCAGTGCTTTACCTTCCAGTTGTTCCCTCCTATACATATAACCAGTGGTTATACATATATGTAGCGACATGTATGTATAGCCACTGCTTGAAGACTTACACTGCTTAAAATTTCATGTATGTATAGCCACAATTTAAAGCCTTAAAATACTTAAAGCAGTGGTCTGAGGACCGAGGTAAATTACCCCAAATGGGGTATAAGTTAAAATCTTGGGGATAATGATGGCTCAATAAACATATAAATAAAATTTCACAAACAAATATTATTTATTAAGCAAGGCAAATTATGAAAGTTATATTTTTTCAAACAAATGATTTTTAGCTTCTTAATAAAATTAAAAATCTAATTTGTCGGGACCATTTCTTTAAGTTGACAAAAATGTGAAACTGGTGAGGACTGCAGCAGCTGGCAACACCGCGAGTGTTAGCATTGACTCGGGAGCCGCCACGACAACCACACGTCCCGGCACGACAACCACACGTCCCGGCACGACAACCACACGTCTTGCCACGACAACCACACGTCCCGGCACGACAACCACACGTCCCGGCACGACAACCACACGTCCCGGCACGACAACCACACGTCCCGGCACGACAACCACACGTCCCGGCACGACAACCACACGTTCCATTGTCAACACTACCATCACGTAACTTTTGGCCTAGTGTACCATCTATCAATAGTTGTTTCTGCTCAGTCAACAGATGTGCACTGTTTATGTCAGCAGTCAACAGATGTGCATTATGTCAGCAGTCAACAGATGTGCATTGTTTATGTCAGCAGTCAACAGACGTGCATTGTTTATGTCAGCAGTCAACAGACGTACATTGTTTATGTCAGCAGTCAACAGATGTGCATTGTTTATGTCAGCAGTCAACAGATGTGCATTGTTTATGTCAGCAGTCAACAGATGTGCATTGTTTATGTCAGCAGTCAACAGACGTGCATTGTTTATGTCAGCAGTCAACAGACGTGCATTGTTTATGTCAGCAGTCAACAGACGTGCATTATGTCAGCAGTCAACAGACGTGCATTGTTT
>NC_091355.1:19431316-19456316 GCF_038502225.1 Cherax quadricarinatus | reverse complement strand
TATGGCGTGTACATGTGTATACAGATAATGCGTGTACATGTATATATATACATGTATATATATACACGAACATGTATATATATACACGAACATGTATATATATACATGTACACGCATTATCGCTAAGTTCCCTGTTAACTGAGGGTAGGTATGCAATATCTCACAAATTAAAGCCAATTTAAAAAACCTACTGACATTTTCGAATTCAGCAACCCAAAATTACCCTAAATACCTTCAAATATCTTTGGTGATGGAATTTTGTTGTTGTTAACGTATATATATGAACTAACGATTAACGAATTTAATGCTGATTTCCCAGGAAGCTCATGATTATCGAAGAAACTAATGACTTAATAGTAAACTGATGATTAACGAAAAGGTAGATAATTAGCGAAGAAACAGATGAATAACGTAAATAGGAAACAAGTGGTTATCTGAGAAATAGACAACTAACGAGAAAATTAATTATTAATAGGGGAACAGATGATTAATAAGAAAATGGAACATTAAGAAGAAATTATGATTAACGAGTAGAGATAAATAAAAATTATATGAAATTAACAACTGGAAATTATTAAGAAGAAAAAATAATTAACTAACAGAAATGACGTATGAATATAAATAACTAGTAAAAGGAGAGAAGCAGAGATGATAAACGAGTAGGCAGAATTCAGTAGACAATTTACAAACAAATATAACGAACAATTAAAGATACTCGACAAATAGAGATGGTTAACAAGTGCTGAAGATTAAGCTCCTCCGTGAATTCTTTAAAAACCCTTAAAAAATTGATCGAAATCGGTGATTTATATATCTACATTTTGTCTACTTGAATTAAACCCACATACAGACAAAGGCAAGAGAATAACCTATCCATATATTATAATCTCGGTCCGAAACCCTCACCGGTAGAAATACAAAGAGTGAAGTGTTTACATACTGCTAGGGTACCACCTGAGAAGAGGACGGGCGGGTGTCACTCAAAATTTTCTATGTAACATCTTGTTGATGGGCTAATGGGCGTGTCAGGTACTTGATGCCCTGTTAAATATGTTTCTTATGTGAATATGGCAATTCTTCCAGTTTGAAGTAGTTAGTTTCATAAGAACATAAGAAAGGATGAGCACTGCAGTAGACCTGTTGATCCATACTAAGGTTCTTCACAAATCCAACCCACTAACAGAATAAGCGCTACACAAGCAATAAACTTTGATAATTCTATTTGCTCACGTTTCAGGAACTGGAAGATGGGTGTTTGGTCTAACATTGCTTTTAGTGTTTTACTTTTGAATGACTATCATTTGTGTATTATCTCTGCGCTTCCCCACTTTATAGTGTGGTTATAATATCTGAAATGTTGAAAAAGGTAGAGTTTTATTGTGAATATTTAAATAATGCTTATGTTAAATTATTCTAATTGTGAGGTTACGACCACTGTCACCCACCTTGACTAACTCCCCACTGCTGTATGGTATTTTGTAAACCTCTATACTTTCAGTGGTAATCGGGTTCTTGGGGTTTTAGAAAGTCTAGTTTTATTGATATAATTGTCTTAAGAACATAAGAACAGGGGAGTATTTCAATATGTCTACTGGCTCATACCAGGCAGGTTCCATCCCCCTAAGAACTGAGAAAAATGTCAAGGCCTCACAGAGTTGACCTGCTCCTTTTAGTAAAATAGGTAATTATTTCTCAAAGGTCACAAGAAACCGATCACCAATGAAACAATTGAAGTTTAGTAAATCCCATGTAACAATTGTGACTTCGACTACGTGGGTGAGACTGGTCTTGACCTAATAAATAGATTAACTGAACATGAATGCCCAATCAGATAACCACAAGAAAGCTATGCCATTTTTTTTTTTAAATGTGAATGATACTCAGATAATACACGAGATGCGAACACTAGACACTAGAAGCAGCAGTTACAGTCCAAACGCCCGACTTCGAAACTGAAAAAAAACTCTAAATGGACTTCATGATCAAATTCACACGAAAAAAAACACATGTACTAGCCCCTATTTTTTTTAAGAAACTCCCGAACAACTTTAAACATAAATAATTGGTTTAGAAAACCGACCAGTTGATATGTGGGACACTTGTGCAGCATTTAGGTATCTTTATTCCGGGAACGTTCAGCGAGCCAATGTCTTCTTCAGTCTAATGTAGAGAAAGGTGGAAGATGAGGAATTTGAGGTAATCAGTCCCTCAGCCTGGAGTCGATGTGTTCTGTCCATCAGTCTTGTGAGCTAGCTAGTGAGACCTTTAGCCATGCTTTCCTTAACACTTGCCACAATTCGTGGTTAGAAAGCTACAGGACTAATTTCCATCTTCACCTGTTAAGGCAGCCTCAACGAGCAGTACAAATGTCAGTGTAAGCGCAGAAACACTTGGCTATAGAGAGTAAAGGAAAAGGGTTGACTATGTGAGCAATGTATGTTTGATTCTTGTGACTGTAGCTTGTTAGGAGTTTCAGTTCTCTTTCGGGAGGGCCTTATTTAGTGTTAATTAGTGAGGGAATTCTCTTATTTTTTTTTCTGTTTCGTAGCCTTCGTCTTTCCTCTTTATTATTTGGGGTTCCTCTTCTGTTCTCAGTTTTTCTTTCATCAGAGGAGGTGACTTTTGCCTCCTTACTTCACCTGCTCCGGCCCCGCAGTTCACGTAAGCATTAGTGTTTCTTAGTGTTGGGCTATTCAAGTGTTTTGTACACTTCCTTTCTATGTTAAGTGTTCTCTTATGCCTTGGCCTTTAACTTTATGCATTTTAATTTTCTTTTCATTCCGCAAACCATGGCTTGGTTTTCCATGGAGAGAGAGAGAGAGAGAGAGAGAGAGAGAGAGAGAGAGAGAGAGAGAGAGGGAGGTTTTGGACGGGTTTTACTGTTCATTCACTGGCTGCATAAAGACACGAATGATCTTGGATGTTTCATGTATGGACTGCATACATGGTAGTGAAGGATCTTTACACGTAAGCTACTACGTTCAAGAGGTGCTTGAACGACCATTAAAGTACTTACATCTCTCAACCGTCACTGATCATATCCACGGCCTACCTGTGAACCTGATGCTCATACTCTACTTGGCACTCATTTTCAAGTTACCTTCAAATTAGCACAATCCATCACGTTGTGTAGAACTCCAGCTATTGTTTCGAGAATTCATTAAGTCCCAGGACCTCTGAGGCAAGTGTTCTTAATCTTGTGGTGGACGATTATTTTTTTGTTACATTTACCTTTGCTTTGTTCTTACATTTTTATTTTTTTATCGTGTTAGTTTTATTTATTAAAGTTCTTGTCAAAAATATTTTTGAACCATTTGATCCTTTTTATTTGTCAGCTATAAGTTTTTTTAAAAGTCGTTTCCATAGGGAAGTCAACAGCTCTTTTCCTGTGACAGACAATGTATGTTACGAACACAGGTAAGTCTAGTGGTCTGCACACTTTGTTATATAACGATATTTATATTTCCTTCACCAAACAGCAAGCATAAGAATATACAACATATACAGAGAATATGTACAGTAAGGCAATGCAAGCAAGAGACGTGGTCAGTACCGTCTTCATCCAAACTCGGAGGTAAGTCTGCCAGTGTTGATTCATAAGTGCGAGGGAAAAGTTCAACATATAGGAGTAGCGAGCGAGTATATGGTGACGATAGTTTGATTGCTGGCTTTCTAGCTTCCGCTATCCCCCTCTCCTTTTTCTCCACCCCGAAAGGTGACGTGTGGGGCTCCGACCAAATGGTAATCACTTGACTCAGCTCCCAACACAACTGTAAGTAAAAGCCTTTGCTCCTGTTTTTTAATAAATATATTGGTTAAAAGCTTCACTTGTATTCAATTTTAAGACGTAGTTCATTCTGCCTTGATTTCCATGTGCTTTTAGATAATCACCATGTTTTTTAAATACTTTACTTATCATGGATAGTGATTTCTTAGGCAGTGGGTAACCTTTGTCTCTTTCTAGCTTGGAATGTCAGCTCGGGTCATCTGGCAACCAAAGAAACAGTGTTGAAGGAGACGAACTTTACCTAAGTTCTGGGACGTCACCATTTTATCTACGTACCTGATAAGTGTAGCCAACCCCAGGCAACTACCTCACATCTTTGCAGTGGTGAAAGACCTGCGTTCCTATCATCTTGACGGACTATTCAAGGCTAGAGACTTTGTGAAGAACTAGTCGTTGGGTTGTCACTCAACATCTGTGACCTCGTCATCAGCAACGGCTACAATTTCAACAACGCGGTGTCAACAACATCAGACACCCCTGTCTAACTGTACATATTAGCGTTGAATTCAGATATTTTTATATTTTATTTTTCATTTCTCTTTCAAGTAGGATAAAAATTCATATTTAATTGTTTTATATTTTCATTTCTAAATAATAGTGTTTATATTTGACTGTTATTATTCTTTTTTATTCATTAATTTTCCTGAGGAGGAGCCAGCTTTGGTAATACTTACTGAAGTTGTTAAAGGGCTGAGTAAGCCTTCACAGCAAGTGTTCCACATCGTTTCACAACTTTGGCGGACTTCCTTGTAATTGGCTGGTTGAACCAAGGCGCTAGCATAACGAGGGGTCCCCTTCTCAATATATCCTTATCATTTGGTTCGCCTATATGGGTGTGACATACGCCAAATACAATGTAACATACTCTTAGCATGCCTCAAGGAATATACTACGACTGACCTGCCATCCGCAGCAAAATATAACAGTTTCACCATGGTACAGTAGCAGTCTACACTAGTGGCATAAATATAAAAATAGTATATTTTAAAATATAACATTAAATGTGAAGCAAAATTGGAACCTGGGATACTAGTGCGTGTTATGGGCCCCATGAAACATGGGTTACTAGTGTGTGCTATCGGGCCCCATGAACCAAACATCATAGTACAGCTGGCAGTAGTATGAGGATTCATTTCATAAAGTTGATCAGTAGAGATCTATACATCTGTATACCCTGAGATTCCGGGGTGAACAAACTGCTCTAGTTACAGTTCAAGTGAGACGAGCTCATAAATTATCTGTATTTTATCCTTCAAACAACTTTCCTTAGCATCAAAAATTTTCAGTATTTTTTCAGAGGATGTGAAATATATCCAAGATATTCCCTGAAGTGATAACTGATACCTGATCTGATCTGAAGTATCAGTTGAGGCAGTACTTCAGATACTGCAGTTGGGAGTTAGAATGAACTCAAGCATCTGTGAAAATATCTATAATGGCATTAGAAAGAGTAAGAAAGAATGCAATACAAGAGATGAAATATTTGGAAACTTACGTTCACCTACATGGATTTTCATATTTATTTCAACCCAAAAAGTAATTAAACTTCCAAACCTAATTTAGGCCACTGAGTAAGATAGACGTCTAAGAATGTAGACTTGTATTTTCAAGCAAGTAATACAGCATAAAATAATCGATGTGCTGAGAAGCAACAATTGTTGCATGTAATTATCTTAACATGAAATGTTTCAATATTACTAGACAAACGCAGCTGCACTTCATTCAACAGCTCTAGAACATAACTATTGTAACGTTCCTTAATATAACTAACTTAGTTATTATTCAAAGAAAAAGTATTTATATAGATAGTGAACTCATCGCCAAAGTTGGCTGAGCAGGTATTTTTTGAACAACGCGACATATAACTTAGTTCAACTACTGTTTGCATTACGGTAAATGTCAGAAAGATCCGTGTTAGTGATATCAACTTTCTGCCACTGGAAAAGTTTGACTATTTACTTATTTTTCTTAGCATCAAATGTGTCACTATGTAAATATTTCCACAGAAATTGACTAGTTTGGATTTTTTCCCACAAATCCCACACGATTTCAAATTCCCATGAAGCATCTCACCAAACTGGCTGGCTGGATGGCGGAACGTCTATGATGGGGATGCCCGGGTGTTGTGCATGTCTTAATTTCATCTTGTCGGTATTATATACAACTCTTGTACTATTACTACTACTACTACTACCACCACCTCTTCCTGCCTATATATAGCCGTCCAGCTCCACCTCTGGTTAGTGTGACTTTGTCAATGGTCCAAGTCGGACCGAAACGTCGTCGTAAGCTTCTCTCTTTTATGTGCGGGTTATTTGTGTATCTCATCAAACATTAAATTACCATAATAAATTCCTACAGATTTCTTGATATAAACATCCTTCCACAAGAGTGTCCTTATTAGATCAGTTCTACTAAAAATTTGTGGAAAACTTCCCACAAATTGACAACACTCCTGAAAGACGCTTCTCTTATAGGTCGGTCTTGCTCATGCGTAAGTTCCCTAATTGCTAAAAATGAAAGCTTACCTAGAATTGTATTGTTCTAATTGATTAAGATAATTATTTATTATCACACAGGCCGATTCCCACCAAGGCAGGGTGGCCCGAAAAAGAAAAACTTTCACCATCATTCACTCCATCACTGTCTTGCCAGAAGGGTGCTTTACACTACAGTTTTTAAACTGCAACATTAACACCCCTCCTTCAGAGTGCAGGCACTGTACTTCCCATCTCCAGGACTCAAGTCCGGCCTGCCGGTTTCCCTGAATCCCTTCATAAATGTTACTTTGCTCACACTCCAACAGCACGTCAAGTATTAAAAACCATTTGTCTCCATTCACTCCTATCAAACACGCTCACGCATGCCTGCTGGAAGTCCAAGCCCCTCGCACACAAAACCTCCTTTACCCCCTCCCTCCAACCCTTCCTAGGCCGACCCCTACCCCGCTTTCCTTCCACTACAGACTGATACACTCTTGAAGTCATTCTGTTTCGCTCCATTCTCTCTACATGTCCGAACAACCTCAACAACCCTTCCTCAGCCCTCTGGACAACAGTTTTGGTAATCCCGCACCTCCTCCTAACTTCCAAACTACGAATTCTCTGCATTATATTCACACCACACATTGCCCTCAGACATGACATCTCCACTGCCTCCAGCCTTCTCCTCGCTGCAACATTCATCACCCACGCTTCACACCCATATAAGAGCGTTGGTAAAACTATACTCTCATACATTCCCCTCTTTGCCTCCAAGGACAAAGTTCTTTGTCTCCACAGACTCCTAAGTGCACCACTCTTTTTTCCCTCATCAATTCTATGATTCACCTCATCTTTCATAGACCCATCCGCTGACACGTCCACTCCCAAATATCTGAATACGTTCACCTCCTCCATACTCTCTCCCTCCAATCTGATATTCAATCTTTCATCACCTAATCTTTTTGTTATCCTCATAACCTTACTCTTTCCTGTATTCACCTTTAATTTTCTTCTTTTGTACACCCTACCAAATTCATCCACCAATCTCTGCAACTTCTCTTCAGAATCTCCCAAGAGCACAGTGTCATCAGCAAAGAGCAGCTGTGACAACTCCCACTTTGTGTGTGATTCTTTATCTTTTAACTCCACGCCTCTTGCCAAGACCCTCGCATTTACTTCTCTTACAACCCCATCTATAAATATATTAAACAACCACGGTGACATCACACATCCTTGTCTAAGGCCTACTTTTACTGGGAAAAAATTTCCCTCTTTGCTACATACTCTAACTTGAGCCTCACTATCCTCGTAAAAACTCTTCACTGCTTTCAGTAACCTACCTCCTACACCATACACTTGCAACATCTGCCACATTGCCCCCCTATCCACCCTGTCATACGCCTTTTCCAAATCCATAAATGCCACAAAGACCTCTTTAGCCTTATCTAAATACTGTTCACTTATATGTTTCACTGTAAACACCTGGTCCACACACCCCCTACCTTTCCTAAAGCCTCCTTGTTCATCTGCTATCCTATTCTCCGTCTTACTCTTAATTCTTTCAATTATAACTCTACCATACACTTTACCAGGTACACTCAACAGACTTATCCCCCTATAATTTTTGCACTCTCTTTTATCCCCTTTGCCTTTGTACAAAGGAACTATGCATGCTCTCTGCCAATCCCTAGGTACCTTACCCTCTTCCATACATTTATTAAATAATTGCACCAACCACTCCAAAACTATATCCCCACCTGCTTTTAACATTTCTATCTTTATCCCATCAATCCCGGCTGCCTTACCCCCTTTCATTTTACCTACTGCCTCACGAACTTTCCCCACACTCACAACTGGCTCTTCCTCACTCCTACAAGATGTTATTCCTCCTTGCCCTATACACGAAATCACAGCTTCCCTATCTTCATCAACATTTAACAATTCCTCAAAATATTCCTTCCATCTTCCCAATACCTCTAACTCTCCATTTAATAACTCTCCTCTCCTATTTTTAACTGACAAATCCATTTGTTCTCTAGGCTTTCTTAACTTGTTAATCTCACTCCAAAACTTTTTCTTATTTTCAACAAAATTTGTTGATAACATCTCACCCACTCTCTCATTTGCTCTCTTTTTACATTGCTTCACCACTCTCTTAACTTCTCTCTTTTTCTCCATATACTCTTCCCTCCTTGCATCACTTCTACTTTGTAAAAACTTCTCATATGCTAACTTTTTCTCCCTTACTACTCTCTTTACATCATCATTCCACTAATCGCTCCTCTTCCCTCCCGCACCCACTTTCCTGTATCCACAAACTTCTGCTGAACACTCTAACACTACATTTTTAAACCTACCCCATACCTCTTCGACCCCATTGCCTATGCTCTCATTAGCCCATCTATCCTCCAATAGCTGTTTATATCTTACCCTAACTGCCTCCTCTTTTAGTTTATAAACCTTCACCTCTCTCTTCCCTGATGCTTCTATTCTCCTTGTATCCCATCTACCTTTTACTCTCAGTGTAGCTACAACTAGAAAGTGATCTGATATATCTGTGGCCCCTCTATAAACATGTACATCCTGAAGTCTACTCAACAGTCTTTTATCTACCAATACATAATCCAACAAACTACAGTCATTTCGCCCTACATCATATCGTGTATACTTATTTATCCTCTTTTTCTTAAAATATGTATTACCTATAACTAAACCCCTTTCTATACAAAGTTCAATCAAAGGGCTCCCATTATCATTTACACCTGGCACCCCAAACTTACCTACCACACCCTCTCTAAAAGTTTCTCCTACTTTAGCATTCAAGTCCCCTACCACAATTACTCTCTCACTTGGTTCAAAGGCTCCTATACATTCACTTAACATCTCCCAAAATCTCTCTCTCTCCTCTGCATTCCTCTCTTCTCCAGGTGCATACACGCTTATTATGACCCACTTCTCGCATCCAACCTTTACTTTAATCCACATAATTCTTGAATTTACACATTCATATTCTCTTTTCTCCTTCCATAACTGATCATTTAACATTACTGCTACCCCTTCCTTTGCTCTAACTCTCTCAGATACTCCAGATTTAATCCCATTTATTTCCCCCCACTGAAACTCTCCTACCCCCTTCAGCTTTGTTTCGCTTAGGGCCAGGACATCCAACTTCTTTTCATTCATAACATCAGCAATCATCTGTTTCTTGTCATCCGCACTGCATCCACGCACATTTAAGCAACCCAGTTTTATAAAGTTTTTCTTCTTCTCTTTTTTAGTAATTGTATACAGGAGAAGGGGTTACTAGCCCATTGCTCCCGGCATTTTAGTCGCCTCATACGACGCGCATGGCTTACGGAGGAAAGATTCTTTTCCACTTCCCCATGGACAATAGAAGAAATAAAAAAGAACAAGAGCTATTTAGAAAAAGGAGAAAAACCTAGATGTATGTATATATATATATGCATGTGCGTGTCTGTGAAGTGTGACCAAAGTGTAAGTAGGAGTAGCAAGATATCCCTGTTATCTTAGCGTGTTTATGAGACAGAAAAAGAAACCAGCAATCCTACCATCATGCAAAACAGTTACAGGTTTTTGTTTCACAGTCATCTGGCAGGACGGTAGTACTTCCCTGGGTGGTTGCTGTCTACCAACCTACTACCTGATTAAGATAAATGTTCAGCAATTTGGGCCCCTGAGCTGCCTCGTCTTACATATGCACTGAGGCACACTTCGTACATATATATATACATATATACATATATATATATATATATATATATATATATATATATATATATATATATATATATATATATATATATATATATATATATATATATATATATATATAGATATCAAGTAGAAGACCATACGTTATCAGAATCGAATAATTTAAGTTTAAAACTTTGTCAAGTAAAACTGTTCCTAATGATAATTCAAGGAGAATTTTATCGATATCAATCCCTATGCAATTTAACTTGTTTCTAATATTGTAACCATAATTTCAAATAAATTGTAGGACTGACTCACGAAATCGTAATAACACGATTGGAGACAAACCACAATATGGTGATGTGTTCGCAATAGTGTTATTACGATTTCGTGAGTCAGTGACGGGTTTGTGGACTCATTACCGTGCTGGCGGGAGGTTACCAATGGTCACATTGGGACCCATGCTAACCTTCCTATGGTGTATATATATATATATATATATATATATATATATATATGCAAGGAATTCGCATGAGCAGGCGAAAAATACACAAACACTGATCTCTGACTGAAGGAGACTCGAACCTACGAACCTTTGAACAAGGTACGCAGTACTATACCAATCTCACCACACTGGACCAATACCTTGGCGTCCAGCTTGCGCTAGACGTTTGATCCAAGGCAGCCAGCTTTCAGGGAGAAGGCTTACAGCTTTTCATATCATCCCCTGCATGCATCAGCCATACTAGAGATTTTAACAATGCAAGGAATTCGCAGGAGCAGGCGAAATATACACAAACACTGATCGCCCGCTCTTGCGAATTCCTTGCGTTATTATTAACACATCGGCCGATTCCCACCAAGGCAGGGTGGCCCGAAAAAAAAAATTTTATCATTCATTCCATCACTGTCTTACCAGAGGGATGCTTTATTCTACAGTTATAAAACTGCAACATTAACACCCCTCCTTCAGTGTGCTGGCACTGTACTTCCCATCTCCAGGACTTAAGTCCGGCCTGCCGGTTTCCCTGAACCCCTTCATAAATGTTACTTAGCTCACACTCCAACAGCACGTCAAGTTTCAAAACCATTTGTCTCCATTCACTCCTATAAAATACGCTCAAGCATGCATGCTTGCTGTAAGTCCAAGCCCGTCGCACAAAAAACCTCCTTTACACCCTCCCTCCAACCTTTCCTAGGCCAACCCCTACCCCGCCTTCCCTCCACTACAGATTTATACACTTTCGAAGTCATTATGTTTCTTTCCATTCTCTCTACAAGTCCAAACCACCTCAACAACCCTTCCTCGGCCCTCTGGATAATAGTTTTGGCAATCCCGCACCTCCTCCTAACTTCCAAACTACGAATTCTCTGCATTATATTCACACCACACATTGTCCTCAGACACGACGTTGTCGGGAGGGTTCATGGAAATGTGATGGTTGGAGTTAAACACAGTCGTTGGATGGTAACACATATATTAGCAGAGCGTGAGAGGGAGAGGCCCCGCCTGCCTGTGTTGCCTGTCATAGACCTAAGTGCTGAGTGAGGACGAGGCCGGGAGTGCAGAGCTCTCATGCAGCATCATATGACGTCACACAAGCTAGTCACTGAGCCTGACAAAGGGTCAACTATGTAAAACATATGGATGGTACTATGATACTCAGATAAAATATACATATACAGGGGATCAGCAATTATGCTGACATCTCCACTGCCTCCTCGCTGCAACATTCATCATCCATGCTTCACACCCCTACAAGAGCGTTGGTAAAACTATACTCTCATACATTCCCCTCTTTGCGTTTGTGGAGACAAAGTTCTTTGTCTCCACAGACACCTAAGTGCACCACTCACTCTTTTCCCCTCATCAGTTCTATGATTCACCTCATCTTTCATAGACCCATCCGCTGACACGTCCACTCCCAAATATCTGAATACATTCTCCTCCTCCATACTCCCTCCCTCCAATCTGATATCCAATCTTTCATCTAATCTTTTTATCCTCATAACCTTACTATATATCCTATATTAACTTTTAATTTTCTTCTTTTACATACCCTACCAAATTCATCCACCAATCTCTGGAACTTCTCTTCATGAAAGTTAAGACACATGTGCAACATCTGGATATCTTTATTGTAGACGTTTCGCCATCCAGTGGCTTTATCAATACAGATTCTAGGACATCATAGGAAGACAGTAGAACTATATACAAAAGATGAGGTAATCAGTCCCTCAGCCTTGGAGTAAGTGTTCACAGCATCGTGGTGGAGGAGAATCTGGAGCAAAGGCAAGAAGACTGGCGGTTATATAGGCGTCAGTGGATAGGGACGGGCAGCAGACGAGGGCATAGTCACTGGTAGGCGGGATTCCCCAGTGGAAGTAGGTCCTTCCCAAAGAGATGGGTTAGTTGCAGCAGCCGTGAAGAAGGTCTGCTGCAACTAACCCATCTCTTTGGGAAGGACCTACTTCCACTGGGGAATCCCGCCTACCAGTGACTATGCCCTCGTCTGCTGCCCGTCCCTATCCACTGACGCCTATATAACCGCCAGTCTTCTTGCCTTTGCTCCAGATGCTCCTCCACCACGATGCTGTGAACACTTACTCCAAGGCTGAGGGACTGATTACCTCATCTTTTGTATATAGTTCTACTGTCTTCCTATTATGTCCTAGAATCTGTATTGATAAAGCCACTGGATGGCGAAACGACGTCTACAATAAAGATATCCAGATGTTGCACATGTGTCTTAACTTTCATATTGTTGGTATTTTATACCTTTCTTGCACAACTTCTCTTCAGAATCTCCCAAGAGCACAGTGTCATCAGCAAAGAGCAACTGTGACAACTCCCACGCTATGTGTGATTCTTTATCTTTTAACTCCACACCTCTTGCCAAGACCCTCGCATTTACTTCTCTTACAACCCCATCTATAAATATATTAAACAACCACGGTGACATCACACATTCTTGTCTAAGGCCTACTTTTACTGGGAAATAATCTCCCTCTTTCCTACATACTCTAACTTGAGCCTCACTATCCTCGTAAAAACTCTTCACTGCTTTCAGTAACCTACCTCCTATACCATACACCTGCAACATCTGCCACATTGTCCCCCTATCTACCCTGTCATACGCCTTTTCCAAATCCATAAATGCCACAAAAATCTCTTTAGCCTTATCTAAATACTGTTCACCTATATGTTTCACTGTAAACACTTGGTCTACACACCCCCTACCTTTCCTAAAGCCTCCTTGTTCATCTGCTATCCTACTCTCCGTCTTACTCTCAATTCTTTCAACAATAACTCTACCATACAGACTTATTCCCCTATAATTTTGCACTCTCTTTGTCCTCTTTGCCCTTATACAAATGCACTATGCATGCTCTCTGCCAATCCCTAGGTACCTTACCCTCTTCCATACATTTATTAAATAATAGCACCAACCACTCCAAAACTATATCCCAACCAGCTTTTAACATTTCTTTCTTTATCCCATCAATCCCAGCTGCTTTACCCCCTTTCATTCTACCCAGTCCCTCACGAACTTCCCTCACACTCACAACTGGCTCTTCCTCACTCCTACAAGATGTTATTCCTACTTGCCCTATACAAGAAAATCACAGCTTCCTTATCTTCATCAACATTGAACAATTCCTCAAAATATTTTCCTTCCATCTTCCCGATACCTCTAACTCTCCATTTAATAACTCTCCTATTTTTAACTTGTTAATCTCACTCCAAAACTCTCTTATTTTCAACAAAATTTGTTGATAACATCTCACCTACTCTCTCATCTGCTCTCTTTTTACATTGCTTCACCTCTCTTTTAATCTCTTTTTTTCCATATACTCTTCCCTCCTTGCATCACTTCTACTTTGTAAAAGCCTCTCATATGCTAACTTTTTCCCTCTTACTACTCTCTTGACATCATCATTCCACCAATCGCTCCTCTTCCCTCCCGCACCCATTTTCCTGTAACCACAAACTTCTGCTGAACACTAACACTACATTTTTAAACCTACCCCATACCTCTTCGACCTCATTGCCTATACTCTCACTGGTCCATCTATCCTCCAATAGTTTAATCATGGTCTTGGAGTTTTGTGACTCACTTACCATGGGTTCTAACCCCACCCGTACATTGGTTTAAATGGTAGAACTGCTTGATGGTGCTAGTCAGTTGCCGTTCAGACATGGGGCTAAGAACCACAGCTCTTTTTACTTATTATATGAAAGTTAGGTTAGGTAAGAATTCGTCAAAAAAACAGGACAAGTGCTGTCTGAAGTGGATCTTACTCATACGATTAACCCGCCACTGGAGCTTTTGGTCATCAAACCGAAGCCTTCCACTGGCTTGCTGGTCCACCCCGTTAAAAAAAATAATGATTATTTTTCGATTAATTTTACACTTGTAAGTGAAAGTTTTCTTAATATTTATTAACCTGAAGATAACATTAGAAAGTCTCGGATCGATGATAAAATATCTTTGTTTGGCCAATTGTTGTTTCTACGTTAGTGTGTGTGTGTGTGTGTGTGTGTGTGTGTGTGTATGTGTGTGTGTGTGTGTGTGTGTGTGTGTGTGTGTATGTTTGTGTGTGTGTGTGTGTGTGTGTGTGTGTGTTTGTGTGTGTGTGTGTGTGTGTGTGTGTGTGTGTGTGTGTGTGTGTGTGTGTGTGTGTGTGTGTTTGTGTGTGTGTGTGTGTGTGTGTGTGTGTGTGTGTGTGTGTGTTTGTGTGTGTGTGTGTGTGTGTGTGTGTGTGTGTGTGTGTGTGTGTGTGTGTTTGTGTGTGTGTGTGTGTGTGTGTGTGTGTGTGTGTGTGTGTGTGTGTGTGTGTGTGTGTGTGTGTGTGTGTGTGTGTTTGTGTGTTCTCACCTATATATATGGATGCAGGGGTTGATTCAGAGCTCATGGCCCCGCCTCATCGCTAATTGCTACTAGGTCGCTCTCACTCTGCTCCAAGAGCCTTATCATACCTCTTCTTAAAGCTATGTATGGATCCTGCCTCCATTACATCATTCTCCGGATTGTTCCACTTCCTGACAACTCTGTGACTAAAGAAATAGTTCATAAAATCCCTGTGATTCATCTAAGTTTTAAACTTCCAGCTGTGTCCCCTTGTTGCTGTGTCTTATCTCTGAAACATTTTGTCTCTGTCCACCTTGTCAAATCCTCTCAGTATTTTATATGCTGTTATCATGTCCTCCCTATCCCTCCTGTGTGTGACGCAAAATTTTTGAAGAGAAAGTGTAATTAATAACGACTAGATCAATGAATAAGTAAAAATTAACTAGTAAGCAGAAACCAGCAATTATGCATTAGCACAGATTGATGATCATTTGTAGATTAACGAGCACTAATAGCTTAACGATTATGAATAGATTAACGAGCATGATTAACGAATATGTAAAGAATAAAGAGAAGGTAGAGATTTAAAGGGAATGTATAGCTTAACAATTAAGTATAGCTTCAGCGATCAGCTGACACCAGACACAAGTTATGCTTGTAAAATAGTCCTCTTGTAACCTCTCTGAGTAATACACAAATAACCCGCATATAGGAGAGAGAAGCTTATGACGACCTTTCGGTCCGACTTGGACCAACTTGTAAATGGTCAAGTCGGACCGAAACGTCGTCGAAAGCTCCTCTCTTCTATGTGCGGGTTATCTGTGTATTGTTCCAGTCACTGTATTGTGACGTTTTGTTCTTTCCGGCTGAATAGTACAGCATTAGGACTGGTCTCAGACCGGGCCGCGGGGGCGTTGACCCCCCGGGAACCCTCTACAGGTATACTCCAAGTATACTCCAGGTATACAAGGACAAGGACTATAGTTCAAGTCACAGTCCATTTTTCTGTTTATACACAAAAATGGACTGTTTATATAAATGGACTGTTTATATAAATAGACTGTTTATATAAATAGACTGTTTATATAAATAGACTGTTTATATAAATAGACTGTTTATATAAATAGACTGTTTATATAAATAGACTGTTTATATAGACTGTTTATATAAATAGACTGTTTATATAGACTGTTTATATAGACTGTTTATATAAATAGACTGTTTATATAAATAGACTGTTTATATAAATAGACTGTTTATATAAATAGACTGTTTATATAAATAGACTGTTTATATAAATAGACTTTTTATATAAATAGACTGTTTATATAAATAGACTGTTTATATAAATAGACTGTTTATATAAATAGACTGTTTACATATTCTTAAGAATATAGACAGCAAAGACCAAAAGTTTAAAAATAGACGAACCACGGTTCGAGTCAACGCCTTTTATTTACTCGTTAATCAGCAAGTACGGAATAACGAGCACGTGTAGATTAGCGGGGATGTATAGACTTCCTAGCATAAATATATTAACTCGTTAATTACTGAATCTTCATTAATTAATCTGAGTGCAGTAATTAAAGAGTAAGCAGCGAATACAGAGGTTCGATCATTAACGAAAGAGTGTAGATCATTAACGTAGTAGAAGAGATAATTAACGAATGAGTACATATGAATAACGATCAAGTGTATGCTAAGAACAAGCGAGTAGAGATGATTAACGGAAGTATAGATGATGAACGAGCGAGTACAGATGATTAACGAACAATTCAAAATCAATGATTAATGTTGACTGAGTAACGATAGTTAACTACGATTAACAACAAATAACTGACTATAAATAATTAACAATTAACGATAATTAACTATTATTTTACGAGAGTAACTGTTTTTCATAGTTAATGAACAATTAACTATGAAAAGCGCTACAATTAACGATAATTGTAAATAATAAATATTTGATCAACGATATAAAAAAACGTTTAACTACGAGTAACGTTAATGGTAAATGATAATTGTAGTTAATCAACAACGAATAACGAAAAATAAATAAGTAACTTACGTAGGCAGTGGATGGATAATGAGGTACACGCTAGACCTTCAAGCTTGTTCAAACATAATTAAATATCAGCTTAATTGCTTTCCGGTAAGCTTACGAACAATGCACTCAGCTTAAAGCTTACCTTTGGACCTAAGGCAGCAGTAATTCTCAGTCAACAAAATAGACCAATTATTCTTAATTATGTTTCATTCCACTTCAGGGTAATTATCTTCACACAGAGTATTATAAGAGTGTATAAAATTTAATGTGTAAAGAGTGTGAACTCAGGCATTGCTAATTGTACTTCACATTTTGGCGTTTCATAACTCGGGTAAAGGAGACGATAATGATATACGAGGGTATTACACACCTGTCAGGTATTAAAACAGAGGGTAATCTTACACACCTGTTAGGTATTAAGAGAGGTAACATTAGACACGTGTTGTACATTAGAAAAGGTGACATTTGACATCTGTTGGGTATTTAAAGAGGTGACTGAAAAAAGGACAACAGAGATGGGTGACAGGAAATAGGGAGAGAGATGGGGGAAGGAGGGAGGGAGGGAGGGAGGGAGGGAGGGATGGAAGCATGAAGGCAGGGACGGAGGAAGGCAGGAAGAGAGGGAGGGAGGGAGGGAGGGAAGGAAGTAAGGGGAAGAGGAGAGGGGCAACAAACACTTAGAATAATAAGTTCTGTGGTGGTAAATACCTTCAACCACCCGACAGGACAAACCCACGACCATCCCTCCCACGATGGGGACCCCAACCCTTCCAGCACCACCAGGACTTCCCCACCGCCGCCCATCCCTCCCACCATCCAGCCCGTGAGAAGTGCCTGCTACACCGAGTGCTACGGCACTCATACCATCCTTGGCCCAATCAGCAAAATTTACAGCAGTCAAAGGAATTTTTTGGGGAGTAAACACTGCTGTGTGTGTGTGTGTGTGTGTGTGTGTGTGTGTGTGTGTGTACTCACCTAGTTGAGGTTGCAGGGGTAGAGTCCGAGCTCCTGGCCCCGCCTCTTCACTGGTAGGTCACTCTCCCTGAACCGTGAGCTTTATCATACCTCTGCTTAAAGCTATGTATGGATCCTGCCTCCACGACATCGCTTCCCAAACTATTCCACTTCCTGACTACTCTGTGGCTGAAGAAATACTTCCTAACATCTCTGTGATTCATCTGCGTCTTCAACTTCCAACTGTGTCCCCTTGTTACTTTGTCCAATCTCTGGAACATCCTGTCTTTGTCCACCTTGTCAATTCCTCTCAGTATTTTGTATGTCATTATCATGTCCCCCCTATCTCTCCTGTCCTCCAGTGTCGTCAGGTTGATTTCCCTTAACCTCTCCTCTTAGCTCTGGGACTAGTCTTGTTGCAAACCTTTGCACTTTCTCTAGTTTCTTCACGTGCTTGGCTAGGTGTGGGTTCCAAATTGGTGCTGCATACTCCAATATGGGCCTAACGTACACGGTGTACAGGGTCCTGAACGATTCCTTATGAAGATGTCGGAATGCTGTTCTGAGGTTAGCTAGGCGCCCATATACCGCAGCAGTTATTTGGTTGATGTGCGCTTCAGGAGATGTGCCTGGTGTTATACTCACCCCAAGATCTTTTTCCTTGAGTGAGGTTTGTAGTCTCTGGCCCCCTAGACTGTACTCCGTCTGCGGTCTTCTTTGCCCTTCCCCAATCTTCATGACTTTGCACTTGGTGGGATTGAACTCCAGGAGCCAATTGCTGGACCAGATCTGCAGCCTGTCCAGATCCCTTTGTAGTTCTGCCTGGTCTTCGATCGAGTGAATTCTTCTCGTCAACTTCACGTCATCTGCAAACAGGGACACCTCGGAGTCTATTCCTTCTGTCATGTCGTTCACAAATACCAGAAACAGCACTGGTCCTAGGACTGACCCCTGTGGGACCCCGCTGGTCACAGGTGCCCACTCTGACACCTCGCCACGTACCATGACTCGCTGATGTCTTCCTGACAAGCATTCCCTGATCCATTGTAGTGCCTTCCCTGTTATCCCTGCTTGGTCCTCCAGTTTTTGCACTAATCTCTTGTGTGGAACTGTGTCAAACGCCTTCTTGCAGTCCACGAATATGCAATCCACCCACCCCTCTCTCTCTTGTCTTACTGCTGTCACCATGTCATAGAACTCCAGTAGGTTTGTGATACAGGATTTCCCGTCCCTGAAACCATGTTGGGTGCTGTTGATGAGATCATTCCTTTCTAGGTGTTCCACCACTTTTCTCCTGATAATCTTCTCCATGATTCTGCATACTATACATGTCAGTGACACTGGTCTGTAGTTTAAAAAACGAGACAGACATGAAACACTAAAAATTGGGACTACATTTGCTGTCTTCCATGCCTCAGGCAATCTCCCTGTTTCGATAGATGTATTGAATATTGTTGTTAAGGGTACACATAGCACCTCTGCTCCCTCTCTCAGGACCCATGGGGAGATGTTATCTGGCCCCATTGCCTTTGAGGTATCTAGCTCACTCAGAAGCCTCTTCACTTCTTCCTCGGTTGTGTGCACTGTGTCCAGCACTTGGTGGTGTGCCCCACCTCTCCGTGTTTCTGGAGCCCCTTCTGTCTCCTCTGTGAACACTTCTTTGAATCTCTTGTTGAGTTCCTCACATACTTCACGGTCATTTCTTGTCTCTCCTCCTTCCTTCCTTAGCCTGATTACCTGGTCCTTGACTGTTGTTTTTCTCCTGATGTGGCTGTACAAAAGTTTCGGGTCAGATTTGGCTTTCGCTGCTATGTCGTTTTCTTATTGTCGTTGGGCCTCCCTTCTTATCTGTGCATATTCGTTTCTGGCTCTACGACTGCTCTCCTTATTCTCCTGGATCCTTTGCCTTCTATATTTCTACCATTCCCTAGCACACTTGGTTTTTGCCTCCCTGCACCTTTGGGTGAACAATGGGCTCATCCTGGCTTTTTCATTATTCCTGTTACCCTTGGGTACAAACCTCGCCTCCTCCTCCTCCTTGCACATTGTTGCTACATATTCCATCATCTCATTAACTAGCTTCCCTGCCAGTTCTCTGTCCCACTGAACCCCGTTCAGGAAGTTCCTCATTCCCGTGTAGTCCCCTTTCTTGTAGTTTGGCTTCATTCGTCCTGGCCTTCCTGCTCCCCCCTCCACTTGTAGCTCTACTGTGTGTATGTGTGTGTGTGTGTGTGTGTGTGTGTGTGTGTGTGTGTGTGTGTGTATGTCTATGTGTGTGTGTGTGTGTATGTGTGTGTGTGTGTGTGTGTGTGTGTGTGTGTGTGTGTGTGTGTGTGTGTGTGTATGTGTATGTGTGTGTATGTGTGTATGTGTGTGTGTGTGTGTGTGTGTGTGTATGTGTATGTATTCACCTATTTGTGCTTGCCGATTTGTGGTCGTAGGGGTCGAGTCTCATCGCCACCCCCTGCATTTCAAAACTGCTGTTACTGAGTTTTCACTCTCCTGGCTTAGCGAGCCCTATTATACCAAGTCTTAAACTATATATTCATCCTACTTTAATTTATTTATTTATTTATTTATTTATTTCCAATTTGTGCACACATACAGAGGTACAAAAAAAATACAGATAAGAGCAGTATGCCAAAGCCACTTATACTATGCATAGCATTACGGGCTGGCTTAAAATTACTTCGCTGTCCAGGTCGCTTCACTTAGAGGCTTAGTAATGTTTCCTAACTTACCAGTAATTCACCTGTGTAACTTCCAGCTGCACCCTAGTGTACTTGTTTCCCGCCTCTCGAGAACTCTTCTCTCCCCACCCTCTCACATCCTCAGTATTTTTTAAATCATTATCCTGTTTCTTCTAGCTCTTTTGTCCATCAGGTTTAATTCGTTTTCTTCCCCTCGTACCTTACAACCCACAACAATTGTAATTCGTCTTTAACAAAAATTCTGTAGTGAATGACAACTGGAAGTCTCCCAGGAAAATTACATTAAGATGACCCACCACTTGGAAAGTCAGGTTTAATAAAATTGGTAAATTCTTACAACTCCTGGGAAATTCCTGCGGAATTAACGCTGAAAAGTTATTTTAAGAAAATCATTTTCCAGGTTATGTAATATGTGTATATATTTTTCTTTATTTATATGTGTCCATTTAATACACATTGTAGAATTATGACATATTTTATGTAAAAATTTATGAACACCGTTTTTTTCTGGGTCACGAATTAGCAATACTGAATTTCCACTCAACATTGAATCCAGGATTAAGAATTTTGACTCAATCGTAAATTTTCATTGTAACAGATGTTTGATAAACTGCTGTGTACCTTCACATTTAACAGATGTGTGATAAACTACTGTGTACCTTAACATGTAACAGATGTTTGATAAACTACTGTGTACCTTAACATGTAACAGATGTTTGATAAACTACTGTGTACCTTAACATGTAACAGATGTTTGATAAACTACTGTGTACCTTCACATTTAACAGATGTGTGATAAACTACTGTGTACCTTCACATGCAACAGATGTTTGATAAACTACTGTGTACCTTAACATGTAACAGATGTTTGATAAACTACTGTGTACCTTAACATGTAACAGATGTTTGATAAACTACTGTGTACCTTCACATTTAACAGATGTGTGATAAACTACTGTGTACCTTCACATGCAACAGATGTTTGATAAACTACTGTGTACCTTAACATGTAACAGATGTTTGATAAACTACTGTGTACCTTAACATGCAACAGATGTGTGATAAACTACTGTGTACCTTAACATGTAACAGCTGTTTGATAAACTACTGTGTACCTTAACATGCAACAGATGTGTGATAAACTACTGTGTACCTTAACATGTAACAGATGTTTGATAAACTACTGTGTACCTTAACATGCAACAGATGTTTGATAAACTACTGTGTACCTTAACATGTAACAGATGTGTGATAAACTACTGTGTACCTTAACATGTAACAAATGTGTGATAAACTGCTGTGTACCTTAACATGTAACAGATGTTTGATAAACTACTGTGTACCTTAACATGCAACAGATGTTTGATAAACTACTGTGTACCTTAACATGCAACAGATGTTTGATAAACTACTGTGTACCTTAACATGTAACAGATGTGTGATAAACTACTGTGTACCTTAACATGTAACAGATGTGTGATAAACTACTGTGTACCTTAACATGTAACAGATGTGTGATAAACTACTGTGTACCTTAACATGTAACAGATGTTTGATAAACTACTGTGTACCTTAACATGTAACAGATGTTTGATAAACTACTGTGTACCTTAACATGTAACAGATGTGTGATAAACTACTGTGTACCTTAACATGTAACAGATGTGTGATAAACTACTGTGTACCTTAACATGTAACAGATGTTTGATAAACTACTGTGTACCTTAACATGTAACAGATGTTTGATAAACTACTGTGTACCTTAACATGTAACAGATGTTTGATAAACTACTGTGTACCTTAACATGTAACAGATGTTTGATAAACTACTGTGTACCTTAACATGTAATAGTTTTGCTAACTTTTCTCTCAGGAATTAACCAGTAATGAATTTTTAGTATTTATTATAAAATATTTTGACACGTCCAGTTTAATATTATTATTATTATTATTATTATTATTATTATTATTATTATTATTATTATTATTATTATTATTATTATTATAACTAAGCGCTAAACCTAAAAGGGTCATACAGCATTTAGTGTTAATTAACTTTTCTATAAACTACGCTTTATACATTACGTTACATAAAAAAATTCCTTATGTTGGGTGTCAGTAATGTGACAATACACAAATAACCCGCACATACCAGAGAGGAGCTAAAGGCGACGTGTCGGTTCGAGTTGGTCCATTCACAAAGTCGCATTGACTTTGTAAATGGTCCGAGTCGGACCGAAATGTCGTCTTAAGCTCCTGTCTCCTATGAGCGGGTTATTTGTGTTTTGTGTCATTCACAGTATTGTGGCTTTTGTTATTGATAATATGATAGAGTACCTCCTGCTCTCATAGACCACGTTACCTTGAGAACCAGTCCTCTCAGAACCTAGTTACCTTGAGAACCAGTCCTCTCAGAACCTAGTTACCTTGAGAACCAGTCCTCTCAGAACCTAGTTACCTTGAGAACCAGTCCTCTCAGAACCTAGTTACCATGAGAACCAGTTCTCTCAGAACCAACCACGTCACCTTGAGAACCAGTCCTCTCAGAACCTAGTTACCATGAGAACCAGTTCTCTCAGAACCACGTCACCTTGAGAACCAGTCCTCTCACAACCACATCACCATGAGAACCAGTCCTCTCAGAACCTCGTTATCATGAGAACCAATCCTTTCAGAACCCCGTTGCCATGAGAACCAGTCGTCTCAGGACCACGACACTATGAGAACCAGCCCTCTCAGAACCACATCACAATGAGAACCAGTCCTCTCAGGACCACGTCCCAGTGAGAACCAGTATTCTCAGGACCACGTTACCATGAGAAACAGCCCTCTCAGAACTTCGTTACCATGAGAACCAGTCCTCTCAAAACCTCGTTACCATAAAATCCAGTCCTCTTAGAACCACGTCCCAGTGAGAACCAGTATTCTCAGGACCACGTTACCATGAGAATCAGTTCTCTCACAACCACGTTACCATGAGAACCAGTTTTCTACGTACCAATAACGTTTCCATTAAATGCTCTATTGTTGTAATGGGATATGTTTACATTTGTGTGCTCCTACTCTCTCCCAGGTCTCTCTCAGCTCTACCTTCGCCTAGACGTAATTAAAGCAATGAATTAACGTAATTAAAACTTTTTAATAATTATTACTGTATTATTTTTATAAACACGGGGGAGCGCTAAACCATTAGGTTTATTGAGCGCCTGTGTGTGGGGGGGGGGGGACGGAAGGTATTCCGGTTCAATTCAGGGAACCGGAGCACAGATCCAATTCCCTAGATCAAGAGCTCCTCACCAACCTCAAGGTACCTTCCTTGAGGGGAATTATTAACGTAATTAAAGCAAGTAATTGTTATTATATTCAAAAGGAAGCGCTCAACCTACAAGGGTCATACAGCGCAGGCAATTGAAGCAATTATTTATTAATGTAATTATAGTAATTTAACTACATCCGTATTATTTAATTTTTCAAGTGTGGGTTACCTTGTTAGAATATTTTTTCTGTCTACCTCGAGAGCATTCCGGGGATCAACGCCCCCGCGGTCCAGTCCATGACCAGGCCTCCCGGTGGATCAGGACCTCATCAACTAGGCTGTTACCGATGGCCGCACGTAGTCCAACGTACGAATCACAGCCCGGCATCGACTTTAGGTATCTGTCCAGCTCCCTCTTGAAGATAACCAAGGGTCTACTGGTAATTCCCTTCATGGCTGGTGGGAGGCTGTTGAACAGTCTTGGGCCCCGGACACATATTGTGTTTTCTCTTAGTTTAATGATGGTACCCCTGCTTTTCATTGGAGGTATGCTGTATCGCCTGCTATGTCTTTTGCCTTCATAGGGAGTGATTTCTGTGTGCAGATTAGGGACCAGTCCCTTTAGGATTTTCCAGGCGTATATTATGAGTAAAAGTCAAGTGCTTCCAAGCGTTCCCAGTAGTTAAGGCGTTTGATGAAACTTATATGTGCAGTAAAGGTTTTCTGTACATTCTTTAGATCTGCGATTTCACCTGTATTGAATAGAGATGTTAATGTACAGCAGTATTCCAGCCTAGAGATAACAGGGGATTTAAAAAGGATCATCACTGGCTTGGCATTTCTTGTCTTGAATGTTCTCATTATCCATCCTACCATTTTCCTCGCAGATGTGATAATGGCATTGATGTGATCCTTGAAGGTGAGACTCTCAGGCATTACCACTCCCAGGTCCTTCACATTACTTTTCCTCTCTAGTGTGTGATTAGAATTTGTAGTATACTCACTCCTAGTTATTATTTCCTCCAGTTTTCCATAACGGAGTAGTTGGAATTTGTCTTCATTGAACACCATATTGTTCTCTGTTACCCATTGGAAAACTTGGTTTATATCTTCTTAGAGATTAGCCGTGTCTTCTGTCTATACACAAATAATCCGCACATAGAAGAGAGGAGCTTACGACGACGTTTCGGTCCGA
>NC_091355.1:19388816-19426316 GCF_038502225.1 Cherax quadricarinatus | reverse complement strand
TCAATATCCACGACGCTCTAACCACTTAGCCATCAACTCTACAAGGATTGACGGCTCATTGGCTAGACCGTCGTGAATTTGATTTGCTTCATACGAAGCAGGCTAAAATAACACGTGTTCGATCCCCGGCCAGTCGCAGTTCGTTAATTGATTAAAAACTATTTGTTCGTGGATGCATTAATCATCCACGAACAAGTGGATGATTAATGCATCCACTGGTAGTTGCGTCACATTCATTGGCTTGTTTTGTAATCGTAATTGGTTTACTGAGTGCTTTCGCCCCATCTTTTGTATCGACGCAGTTTCCATCAGTCTGTACCTAAGTGTGGAAACCAGTATGCTTAATTCTAGTGAAATTTCCCATGATCAATTGCTTTACCTGGTGTTTCTTGCTTCTTGCGCAACTTTCGTCAAATTGTGTATCTGATATTCTCCTCGTACTCTTATTTTGACGTCATGTTACTCGGGAGTTACATCATTCATACAGCCATTAATAACACAAAACAGTACTGAGCTTTCCCAGACACACTCGTATCTTTCCCCAACACACTCGTATCTTTCCCTGACACACTCGTATTTTTCCCTGACACACTCGTATCTTTCCCAGACACACTCGTATCTCTCCCTGACACACTCGTATCTCTCCCTGACACACTCGTATCTCTCCCTGACACACTCGTATCTCTCCCTGACACACTCGTATCTCTCCCTGACACACTCGTATCTCTCCCTGACACACTCGTATCTCTCCCTGACACACTCGTATCTCTCCCAGACACACTCGTATCTCTCCCAGACACACTCGTATCTCTCCCAGACACACTCGTATCTTTCCCAGACACACTCGTATCTTTCCCAGACACACTCGTATCTTTCCCAGACACACTCGTATCTTTCCCAGACACACTCGTATCTTTCCCAGACACACTCGTATCTTTCCCAGACACACTCGTATCTTTCCCAGACACACTCGTATCTTTCCCAGACACACTCGTATCTTTCCCAGACACACTCGTATCTTTCCCAGACACACTCGTATCTTTCCCAGACACACTCGTATCTTTCCCAGACACACTCGTATCTTTCCCAGACACACTCGTATCTTTCCCAGACACACTCGTATCTTTCCCAGACACACTCGTATCTTTCCCAGACACACTCGTATCTTTCCCAGACACACTCGTATCTTTCCCAGACACACTCGTATCTTTCCCAGACACACTCGTATCTTTCCCAGACACACTCGTATCTTTCCCAGACACACTCGTATCTTTCCCAGACACACTCGTATCTTTCCCAGACACACTCGTATCTTTCCCAGACACACTCGTATCTTTCCCAGACACACTCGTATCTTTCCCAGACACACTCGTATCTTTCCCAGACACACTCGTATCTTTCCCAGACACACTCGTATCTTTCCCAGACACACTCGTATCTTTCCCAGACACACTCGTATCTTTCCCAGACACACTCGTATCTTTCCCAGACACACTCGTATCTTTTCCCTTAATAAAGTATTACAAGTATATCTTTGCACTAGAGAGTGTTTGTGTCACGTCAAGTGTAGTGCTGACAAGTATTGGCACAAATTTCAGAACAAGCTTTTGTTTGAGCGGTGTTTTTGTCAGTGTTGAGCGTCATCAAGCTCTACACAGAGCGACATGTTGCTCGATAAAGCCCTTGAATGAGCGAAACATGATTATGAAGCTCAACACAAAATTATACATGCTTGATAAAGCTCTAAACAGAGCAATACATGTTTTGATCAAGTTCTTCGCTCAGCTAAACGTGACTTGATTAAGCGCGTCATAGAGTAAACGATATTTGATGGAGCTCTATAGTACAATGCAAAGCATGTTTTGATAAATCTCTAGCTCTGCACATACCGAAACATGATAGAGCTCTACACAGAGCAATATAACATTTCATACAGCTCTACAGAAACATCGTCCTAATACAAGACTGTACTGCGAGTTATGCCTTTATTGTTATAAGGAATGACTGTGTATACTTCTAAAGATGTACCACAACCACCACCACAACCACTACCATCACCACCACAACCACCACCACAACCATCACCATCACCACCACAACCACCACCACAACCATCATCATCACAACCACTACCATCACCACCACAACCACTACCATTACCATCACAACCACTGCCATCACCACCACCACCACAACCACCGCCATCACCATCACAACCACCACAACCACCACCACAACCACTACCATCACCATCACAATCACTACCATCACAACCACCACCACAACCACTGCTATCACCATCACAACCACTATCACCACCACAACCACCACCACAACCACTACCATCACCACCACAACCACTGCCATCACCATCACCACCACCACCGCCTCCACCAGAACAATCATTCACATACCTATAAAAAAATATCCACGTTGATAATTACAGCCAACTAAACTGCTGCATTCCAAGCTTTTATCATACTCATAGTCACGGTATCATGGTAATACTTACACAGTCACGCAATCATGGTAATACACAGTCACGCAATCATGGTAATACTTACACAGTCACGCTATCATGGTAACACTGATTCATTTACGCTCTCGTAGCGTGGCATGAGAAAAGTACCTTTGACGTATGTCACAAACCCATGTAGACATGGCACCCGACCAATGATCCAGCTATTAAGAGTATGACAGTTGGACCCACCTGTTACGCTTTAGTAAACAGCTTGGTTCAACCCAGTCAGTCAGAAGGTAGCTCGTCAAAGTTGTGAAGCTATAACTGGGACTCATAAAATAATACCGGCACTTAACTCTCAAGTCTGGTCACTCAGAGTTCTCACTGTGTCTCTTGTTTGCAAACTTGTTATTCTGTATGTATACTTACACTCATATTTGGAGAATGAAAATATTAAGTACTTACTGCTTGCTGCCATTTTGCTCATTCGTTTAATGGTTGTTGTGTTGATGCTGTTACGAGCAGGTGTGCAGGCCACAACTGTGTCCGTAAAACATGGTAACACTGATTCAGTTACTCTACAATGGTGACACTGACAGTAATGCTATCATGGTAACACTGGCTCATTTACTCTATGGTAACACTGACGCACTTTCGCTATCATGGTGACACTAAAACACGTTCGTTTTCCATATCGGAGTAACTGAAATTTCTCATCATTAAACTTCATATTAAGGTTATGTTCACCTTGAGTATCGCAGTGTCTTCAGTGTAGGACAATGGAGGAACAGGATGAGAACGAGTACTGTGCCTTGTGGAACAGAGCTTTTCACAGTAGCCGCCTCAGACTTTACTCTGTTTACTACTACTATTTGTATTCTATTTGTTAGGAAATTATAAATCCAGCTACCAACTTTTCCTATTATTTCTTTATCACGCATTTTGTGCGCTATTACACCGTGGTCACACTTGTGAAGTCTTTTGCAAAGTCTGTGTTTACTACATCTGCATTTTGTTTATCCTCTAAAGCATCCAGGACCTTGTCATAGTGTTCCAGTAACTGGGACAGGCAGGAGCGACCTGCTCTAAACCCGTGGTACCCTGAGTTATGTAACTGATGGGTATCTAAGTGGTTGGTGATCTTGCTTCTTAGAACCCTTTCAAAGATTTTTATGATATGGGATGTTAGCGCTATCGGTCTGTTGTTCTTTGCTATTGCTTTACTGCCACCTCTGTGGAGTAAAGCTATGTTGTTTTTAGCTGTTGTTTTTATCAGTAGTGTGTGTTAAAATGGGATTTAGTATGTGCTGCAATCACTGGAAATTAAACAAAAATAAGCAGTTAACAGAGTATTGAAGACCGGACTCCACGAGCTACAAACACGTAATTACAAAGAGGTAATAAAACACATACATACACATGCACACAGCCAGAAGAAAGACGAGGCCGGAGGTTGAAATTCAACCCCTACAATTACAGTTTGGTGGGTAGAACTAGAGGACCTTTCACACACACACACACACACACACACACACACACACACACACACACACACACACACACGAGTGGGGTTCTACAGGGGTCAGTTTCTGGTATTCGTGAACATGACGGAAGGAATAGACTCTGAAGTGTCCTTGTTTGCAGATGATGTGAAGTTGATGAGGAGGATTCCATCGGATGAAGACCAGGCAGAACTACAGAGAGATCTGGACAGGCTGCAGGCCTGGTCCAGCATTTGGCTCCTGGAGTTCAACCCCACCAAGTGCAAAAGTAATGAAGATTGGGGAAGGGCAAAGACCACAGTCTCTAGGGGGCCAAAGACTACAAAACTCACTCAAGGAAAAAGATCTTTGGGTGGGTATAACACCAGGCACATCTCCTGAGGCACACATCAATCAAATAACTGCGGCAGCATATAGATGCCTGGCAAACCTAAGAACAGCATTCTGCCATCTTAATAAGGAATCGTTCAGGACCCTTTATACTGTGTAAGTTAGGCCCATATTGGAGTATGCGGCACTAATTTGAAACCCACACCTAGCGAAGCACGTAAAGAAATAAGAGAAAGTGCAAAGGTTTGCACCAAGACTAGTCCCAGAGCTAAGGGGTATGTCCTACGAGGAGAGGTTAAGGGAAATCGACCTGACGACACTGGAGGACAGGAGAGATAGGGGGGCATTATAATGACATGTAAAATAGGTGGACAGAGACAATGTTCCAGAGATGGGACACAGTTGGAAGTTGAAGACTCGGATGAATCACAGAGATGTTAGGAAGTATTTCTTCGGTCACGGAGTTGTCAGGAAGTGGAAGAGTTTGGGAAGCGATGTAGTGAAGACAGGATCCATTCATAGCTTTAAGAAGAGGTACGATGAAGCCCATGGTTCAGGGACAATGACCCAGTAGCGGCCGGTGAAGAGGCGGGTCCAGGAGCTATGAATCGACCCCTGCAACCACAACTAGGTGAGGAAAACTAGGCGAGTACACACACAATATGTATATTAGTCACCGCAGACACTCCTTCGATCGTCAACGCATTTTACGTTTAACACCGGGATTTTCGTGTCGTTGAAGTGTTATTTTAAGTTAACGTAGGTATAAAGCGTTGTAGGTATTTTAAATGTGACAGAGCACTGCATTATGCGCAACTGTGATCAATACTTTTGAAGTGTGCACAACTAGGAGGCGATTTACAGCAGGTCAACTACCCGAAAAACTACTGCAAGAGTTTTTGGCCGAGGAGGGGGGGAGGGGGTGTCACAAGGAGGAGAATTAGTTTTTGTAAGTGAAGTGGGGTTCAGGAAAAAATGAGAACTTGGTTACGTTCAAGAGAGGAAGCATTGACATGCAAAACTAACCATATATCATGTCCTTTCATGTCCCTGTCATAATCATGGTATAGACAGTCTGCTGGACAATGTTCCAAAATCGTAGATTGACTTCCACAACTCTCACTCTCTTTCCAGTGGAACACAGCGCAGATACAGTGTCATATTGCATGCAGAAAGGGAAGTCCTCTTGACCGTTCTGCACGTAAGCTGACTGCTGTGACATATCGAAAATATTTCCCGTGTGAAAATGCCACACATACTTCAGTCTTGCAACTTGTTGTTGCAATTGGAAGCGCATCAACTTCTATCTATGACCTGCATAACGGCAGATGTAGCCTTGCTGGGATAAATGTGCAACGTACAGCATCATTCTCCTAACTGCTTCTTCTTGGGTCCAAGTGAAAATGCGGCACTCTCCTCATTATTGGCTATTGTGTGCTTTAAGTAGTCATCCTTTAGTTCAAGATTCATCATTTAATAAAGGATAAAATGAAAATTTTAAATTTTCTAATATTTTAATTTTATATCTGAAAACTAAGACGCATGTGCAACATCTGGGTATCTTTATTGTAGACGTTTCGCCATCCAGTGGCTTTATTAATACAGATTCTAGGACATAATTTGTAGACACTGGATGGCGAAACGTCTACAGTAAAGATACCCAGACGTTTCACATGTGTCTCAGTTTTCATCTTGTCGGTACTGTATACCATTCTTGTTCAATTTCATATCTGGTTATGTAATTTAAAAATAACTACTCACATAAGTACACAAGCAAATATCCATTAATCAAAGATTTTCCTCCGTCCATAAAGTGTATATGTGAAAATAGTGTATCTTAAACTTCGTACTAAACATTTTTAACTGGATGTTAAAATTAATAATGAACACTGAAGAATGAGTTCTCCGACTATTTCCAAAAGATTGAGCGTCACAAACAAAAGAGATGAAGCCAGGTATGGATGACAAGACTCAGTTATGCTCACTCAGTGTTATTATCGAGATGAAGCCAGGTATGGATGACAAGACTCAGTTATGCTCACTCAGTGTTATTATCGAGATGAAGCCAGGTATGGATGACAAGACTCAGTTATGCTCACTCAGTGTTATTATCGAGATGAAGCCAGGTATGGATGACAAGACTCAGTTATGCTCACTCAGTGTTATTATCGAGATGAAGCCAGGTATGGATGACAAGACTCAGTTATGCTCACTCAGTGTTATTATCGAGATGAAGCCAGGTGTGCATGGTAAGACGGAGGTGTTTACTCAACACTAGCCTCGACACATAGGTATGGAAGCACTTACGTCCTCAAGTGTGTAGTCTTGTTGACACTGTCATAAGGGAGCCAGCGGTCTGGCCTCTGGCTGGGTGGTTAACTGTCGCCCAACGAATACATAAAGAATATCCCACCTGATTATATTACCAAAAGAAAAATCATGGCATTCTTTTCGCTATGCCATTGGGAATACTACATTCAAGAAAAATAAAATGTTGCAGTGCAGTGGCAAGGAATCTGAATAGTCCTGTTTCTTTTGAATTTACTCTCAGGAAAGTGTTCCAGTTGTTCGTCACTCTTGATATGAAACTGAATCACATCAGCCTCTCCATCACTGCGTTTTTTTCAGTCTGGTTTGAAGGTCTAATCCGGTCACCAGGGTCAGTTAAATTCTTATGTCCCTTTCAGAGGAAGTTCCCTGACACCGCTGAGGGACTCATGATCCAAAGATTTGGATGGAATTTCCCCGTTCTTGATTCAAACCTGATAATCTATTATTTCCCCTAAGCGATGTATGACCCGTACTCGTTTACCGCTCCCCGATTATTGCAGTAAGAATAATAATGCATTCTTATGTATGGGAGAAACACCTCTAAAGCAGACATAAAAATGTGCTCACTGAATTTCTTTGATTGTCCAAAAAGTAGTTCACTCGTAAACTAATTTCTTACTTTCTCAGTCATGCTCTTTTTTTTATGTGTGAGCGACTCAAATAAAAACATTATTTGAAATATTTATATTAATAACAAGTTTGAATACAATAAGGAAGATGGCGCTGTCATATAAAATATATTGAATTTGTAAACGCGGCGCCACTTAACACTCACTACTATTGTTTACAAAAGAACTGACTGGATGGATTATGAAATATTCTCTCTGGAAATAAAAGGTATGAAATACCGACACAATGGAAATATAAACACACACGCGGTATAATGTGATCCTTTACTGACAACGTTTCGCCCACACAGCAGACTTTATCAAGCCACAAACAGATCAACATTATCCTGCTTATGTGTTTATATTTTCAATATTCTCTCTCAAAGAAGCCAAATTTCCTTGAAAATAGAGGCTAGGACCTTGAGTAGCTCATATATTTGTCCAGTCTCTTTTTAAAAATACCCAAGGTCCTAGCCTCTATCACCCTATTCGGAAGATTGTCAAATGCAGGTTCAGATCCAACCTATCCAGCATTTTCCACCTGACTCCATCCTATAAATACTCACATACTTTTCATCCATGAAGATCTGTTTGACTTGATAAAGCCCACTGTGTGGGCGAAACGTCAATAAAGGATCACATTATACTGCATATGCGTTTATTTTTCCAGCATTTTAATTAAATCTGACAAAACACAGAAAAAGACTCGATAATGAAAAATTATTACAGCTGGGAGATGTATGACCCTTGTGGGTCTAGCGTTAATTTCGATGATAATAATTACACCCTGGTTAAAATCGACATGTAACAAAACTGTAAAAAATGAATACCTCATAATTTGGACGGGATACAGTCCTCCGTCCAAATGTTTCCTTTTTTCAAATTTGGCCCACTTTTAAACCTTATAAGCTAAATTTGGCGGCTTCTGCCAGGTCTGTACATCCCCACCAATTCTGTCCGCTGTAAATGGTGAGAGGTAGACAGGGAGATGTAGTGGGTGTGGAAGGAAGGAAAGGGGGTGTGGATGAGAGAGGTGCGAAAAGGAGGAGAAAGGTGTGGAAATGGGGGAAGGGGGTGTGGAAAGAAGCGGAAGAATGTGGAAACGAGGGAATGGTGTGTAAAGGAGGGGAGGGGTGTGAAGGGGACACGGGCCGTGTGGTATGAAAACATTGATCACGTGATTCCCCAGGCTTAACAGGCACTTATGATTTAAGTATGATAACTGTGGGTCAAGTCTCCTTACCTCCTTCCTTCCTTCCTTTCCTTCATTCCTTCCTTCCTCCCTCCTTATTTTTCTTCCTCCTTCCTTTCCCCCCTCCCTCCTTCCTTTCCATCCAACACCTTCCTCGATCCCTCCCTCACTTCTCCAGACCTTTAGCATCACTCTCTCCCTCCCGCCCTCTTTCATTTCCTCCATTTCTTATTCCTGCCGTCCTTTCCACACTTTCTTTCCTATCTCCTTTCCGCCGTCTCTCCTTTTCCTCGTTCCTTTCCCTTCTCTCTCCTTCTCTCCCCTCCCTCCATTCCTCTCTTCCTCATTACCTCCCTCCCTCCCCCACGCACTAACACCCACTCTCCCTCCCTCCCTCCACAACAGTCGTGGACAAAGCTAGGCTCCCTAATACCCTCCACTAGGAGCCCACCAGTGACACCACCTCATAGTGACTGTAATTACCCTAGTAGTGTAGAACTGTCAGAGTGAACCTTTCCCTGCACATGTGAACCTTACTCCAGCACCCGTGAACCTTCCTCCAGCACCAGTGAACATTCCTCCAACACCTGCGAACCTTCCACCAGCACCTGTGAACCTTACTCCAGCACCAGTGAACCTTACTCCAGAACCTGTGGACCTTACTCCAGAACCTGTGGACCTTACTCCAGAACCTGTGGACCTTACTCCAGAACCTGTTGACCTTACTCCAGAACCTGTGGACCTTACTCCAGAACCTGTGGACCTTACTCCAGCACCAGTGAACCTTACTCCAGCACCAGCGAACCTTACTCCAGCACCAGCGAACCTTACTCCAGCACCAGCGAACCTTACTCCAGCACCAGCGAACCTTACTCCAGCACCAGCGAACCTTACTCCAGCACCAGCGAACCTTACTCCAGCACCAGCGAACCTTACTCCAGCACCAGCGAACCTTACTCCAGCACCAGCGAACCTTACTCCAGCACCAGCGAACCTTACTCCAGCACCAGCGAACCTTACTCCAGCACCAGCGAACCTTACTCCAGCACCAGCGAACCTTACTCCAGCACCAGCGAACCTTACTCCAGCACCAGCGAACCTTACTCCAGCACCAGCGAACCTTACTCCAGCACCAGCGAACCTTACTCCAGCACCAGCGAACCTTACTCCAGCACCAGCGAACCTTACTCCAGCACCAGCGAACCTTACTCCAGCACCAGCGAACCTTACTCCAGCACCAGCGAACCTTACTCCAGCACCAGCGAACCTTACTCCAGCACCAGCGAACCTTACTCCAGCACCAGCGAACCTTACTCCAGCACCAGCGAACCTTACTCCAGCACCAGCGAACCTTACTCCAGCACCAGCGAACCTTACTCCAGCACCAGCGAACCTTACTCCAGCACCAGCGAACCTTACTCCAGCACCAGCGAACCTTACTCCAGCACCAGCGAACCTTACTCCAGCACCAGCGAACCTTACTCCAGCACCAGCGAACCTTACTCCAGCACCTGTGAACCTTACTCCAGCACCTGTGAACCTTACTCCAGCACCTGTGAACCTTACTCCAGCACCTGTGAACCTTACTCCAGCACCTGTGAACCTTATTCCAGCACCTGTGAACCTTACTCCAGCACCTGTGAACCTTACTCCAGCACCTGTGGACCTTACTCCAGCACCTGTGGACCTTACTCCAGAACCTATGGAGCTTACTCCAGAACCTGTGAACCTTTCTCCAGCACCTGTGAACCTTTCTCCTGCACCTGTGAACCTTACTCAAGGACCAGTGAACCTTACTCCAGCACCTGTGAACCTTACTCCAGCACCTGTGAATCTTACTCCAGCACCTGTGAACCTTACTCCAGCACCTGTGAACCTTACTCCAGCACCTGTGAACCTTACTCCAGCACCTGTGAACCTTACTCCAGCACCTGTGAACCTTACTCCAGCACCAGTGAACCTTACTCCAGAACCTGTGAACCTTACTCCAGCACCAGTGAACCTTACTCCAGCACCTGTGAACCTTACTCCAGCACCAGCGAACCTTACTCCAGCACCAGCGAACCTTACTCCAGCACCAGCGAACCTTACTCCAGCACCAGTGAACCTTACTCCAGCACCAGTGAACCTTACTCCAGCACCTGTGAACCTTACTCCAGCACCTGTGAACCTTACTCCAGCACCTGTGAACCTTACTCCAGCACCTGTGAACCTTACTCCAGCACCTGTGAACCTTACTCCAGCACCTGTGAACCTTACTCAAGTACCAGTGAACCTTACTCCAGCACCTGTGGACTTTACTCCAGAACCTATGGAGCTTACTCCAGAACCTGTGAACCTTTCTCCAGCACCTGTGAACCTTTCTCCTGCACCTGTGAACCTTACTCAAGGACCAGTGAACCTTACTCCAGCACCTGTGAACCTTACTCCAGCACCTGTGAATCTTACTCCAGCACCTGTGAACCTTACTCCAGCACCTGTGAACCTTACTCCAGCACCTGTGAACCTTACTCCAGCACCTGTGAACCTTACTCCAGAACCTGTGAAACTTACTCCAGAACCTGTGAACCTTACTCCAGCACCAGTGAACCTTACTCCAGCACCTGTGAACCTTACTCCAGCACCAGCGAACCTTACTCCAGCACCAGCGAACCTTACTCCAGCACCAGCGAACCTTACTCCAGCACCAGCGAACCTTACTCCAGCACCAGCGAACCTTACTCCAGCACCAGTGAACCTTACTCCAGCACCAGTGAACCTTACTCCAGCACCAGCGAACCTTACTCCAGCACCAGTGAACCTTACTCCAGCACCAGTGAACCTTACTCCAGCACCAGTGAACCTTACTCCAGCACCAGTGAACCTTACTCCAGCACCAGTGAACCTTACTCCAGCACCAGTGAACCTTACTCCAGCACCTGTGAACCTTACTCCAGCACCTGTGAACCTTACTCCAGCACCTGTGAACCTTACTCCAGCACCTGTGAACCTTACTCCAGCACCTGTGAACCTTACTCCAGCACCTGTGAACCTTACTCCAGCACCTGTGAACCTTACTCCAGCACCTGGGAACCTTACATCAGTACCTGTGAACCTTACATCAGCACCTGTGAACCTTAGATCAGCACCTGTGAACCTTAGATCAGCACCTGTGAACCTTACTCCAGCACCAGTGAACCTTACTCCAGCACCTGTGAACCTTACTCCAGCACCTGTGAACCTTACTCCAGCACCTGTGAACCTTGGAAATATAAACACAAATGCAGTATAATGTGATCCTTTATTGACAACGTTTCACCCACACAGTGGGCTTTTTCAAGTCACACACGGATCTACCTGGGGTTGGAAGGTACGGGAGTATTTATAGTTCAGAATGTTGAGGTCAGGTGGAGAATGCTGCATCTGATGATCTACCGGGTGGGGTTATAGAGTCTTGGGTAGCTAGGCGGGGGTATTGGACAAGTTGTGAGTAGACCTTCTGCAGTGTTCTATGTTCTTTTGTGGGATAGCGATGAAGAAGTTTCTTGGCGATTGGTTCAGCTATGTTATAGGCTTCTTCCTGCGTGCACTCAGAATCTGCAGCAACGAGTTCCTTGAGGAAGAATGCACTATAATTGAACAAGTATTTTCTAAACTCCACTATCCTCGTCACTTCATCAGAGACTGCAGACGGCGAGCATTAAACATCTTCAACACACCCAGGGAAGACACTGCCGAGAAGAGATACATAGTCCTTCCCACCAACTCCATTGCCAAACATGTTTCCAACATCTTCGCCAAAACATCATTCCAAGTATCTACCTCCACAACCACGACCATCAAGGACATCACCAGTAGTAGACAGGACAAGCCTCCATCCTCTGCAGGGGTATACATAATCCCTTGTAATGACTGCAACAAATTATATGTGGGCGAAACATCAAGAGACCTCCAAACACGTATTTCAGAACACCAATATGCAAGCAGGACTGACGATACAAGGAATGCCTGTGTACAACATTGCAATTCACACAACCATTTAATTAACTACAGAAACTCAAGACTTATAGCCACAGAAGACAACACTCAATACAGAAGAATCCTGGAATCATCGTTTATCTCTATAATCAACAATTTCAACCAGAGCAATGGCTTCTATAACATAGCTGAACCAATCGCCAAGAAACTTCTTCATCGCTATCCCACATAAGAACATAGAACACTGCAGAAGGTCTACTCACAACTTGTCCAATACCCCCGCCTAGCTACCCAAGACTCTATAACCCCACCCGGTAGATCATCAGATGCAGCATTCTCCACCTGACCTCAACATTCTGAACTATAAATACTCCCGTACCTTCCAACCCCAGGTAGATCCGTGTGTGACTTGAAAAAGCCCACTGTGTGGGTGAAACGTTGTCAATAAAGGATCACATTATACTGCATTTGTGTTTATATTTCCATTGTGTCGGTATTTTATACCATTTATTTCCACCTGTGAACCTTACTCCAGCACCTGTGAACCTTACTCCAGCACCTGTGAACCTTACTCCAGCACCTGTGAACCTTACTCCAGCACCTGTGAACCTTGCATCAGCAAATGTGAACATTCGAAAGGACAATTAAACCTTGCCCTAGTACCAGGGAAGATTCCGCAAACATCAGTGAACCTTCTAACAGTGAACCTTCACCCAGGATCAGTGAACCTTCACCCAGGATCAGGGAACCTTCACCCAGGATCAGGGAACCTTCACCCAGGATCAGTGAAACTTCACCCAGGATCAGGGAACCTTCACCCAGGATCAGGGAACCTTCACCCAGGATCAGGGAACCTTCACCCAGGATCAGGGAACCTTCACCCAGGATCAGGAAACCTTCACCCAGGATCAGGGAACCTTCACCCAGGATCAGGGAACCTTTACCCAGGATCAGTGAAGCTTCACCCAGGAACAAGGAACCTTCACCCAGGATCAAGGAACCATCACCCAGGATCAGGGAACCTCCACCCAGGATCAGTGAAACTTCACCCAGGAACAGGGAACCTTCACACAGGATCAAGGAACCATCACCCAGGATCAGGGAATCTCCACCCAGGATCAGGGAACCTTCACCCAGGATTAGGGAACCTTTACCCAGGATCAGTGAAGCTTCACCCAGGAACAAGGGACCTTCACCCAGGATCAAGGAACCATCATCCAGGATCAGGGAACCTCCACCCAGGATCAGTGAAGCTTCACCCAGGAACAAGGAACCTTCACCCAGGATCAAGGAACCATCACCCAGGATCAGGGAACCTTCACCCAGAATCAGGGAACCTTCACCCAGAATCAAGGAACCATCGCCCAGGATCAGGGAACCTCCACCTAGGATCAGGGAACTTTCACTCAGGATCAGGGAACCTTCACCCAGGATCAGGGAACCTTCACCCAGGATCAGGGAACCTTCACCCAGGATCAGGGAACCTTTACCCAGGACCAGGGAACCTTTACCCAGGACCAGGGAACCTTTACCCAGGATCAAGGAACCTTCACCCAGGATCAGGGAACCTTTACCCAGGATCAGTGAAGCTTCACCCAGGAACAAGGAACCTTCACCCAGGATCAAGGAACCATCACCCAGGATCAGGGAACCTCCACCCAGGATCAGTGAAGCTTCACCCAGGAACAAGGAACCTTCACCCAGGATCAAGGAACCATCACCCAGGATCAGGGAATCTCCACCCAGGATCAGGGAACCTTCACCCAGAATCAAGGAACCTTTACCCAGGATTAAGGAACCTTCACCCAGGATCAGGAAACCTTCACCCAGGATCAGTGAAACTTCACCCAGCATCAGGGAACCTTCAGCATGGATCAGGGAACCTTAACCCAGGATAAGTGAACCTTCACCCTTAATAAGTGAACCCTCACCCAGGATCAGGGAACCCTCACCCAGGATCAGGGAACCTTTACCCAGGATCAGGGAACCTTTACCCAAGATCAGGGAACCTTTACCCAAGATCAGAGAACCTTTACCCAGGATCAAGGAATCTTCACTCAGGATCAGGGAACCTTCACCCTGGATCAGGGAACCTTCACCCTGGATCAGGGAACCTTCACCCTGGATCAGGGAACCTTCACCCTGGATCAGGGAACCTTCACCCTGGATCAGGGAACCTTCAGCAAGGATCCGAGAACCTTTACCCAGGATCAGGGAATCTCTACCCAGAATCAGTGAACCTTCACCCAGAATCAGTAAACCTTCACCAAGGATCAGTGAACCTTCACCCTGGATCAGGGAAGCTTTACCCAGGATCAGTGAACCTTCACCTAGGATAAGTGAACCTACTCTTAGACATAGGGAACCTTCACCCAGGATCAGTTAACCTTCACCCATGATCAGTTAACCTTCACCCAGGATCAGTTAACCTTCACCCAGGATCAGTTAACCTTCACCCAGGATAAGTGAACCTTCTCTTAGACATAGGGAACCTTCACCCAGGATAAGTGAACTTTCACCCAGGATAAGTGAACTTTCAACCAGAATCAGTGAACCTTCACCCAGAATCAGTGAACCTTCACCCAGTACCAGTGAACCTTCACCCAGTACCAGTGAACTTTCACCAGGTACCAGTGAACCCTATCCAGTACCAGTGAACCTTCACCCAGTACCTGTGAACCTTCACCCAGTACCTGTGAACCTTCACCCAGTATCTGTGAACCTTCACCCGGTACCAGTGAAACTTCACCCGGTACCAGTGGAACTTCACCCGGTACCAGTGAAACTTCACCCGGTACCAGTGAAACTTCACCCGGTACCAGTGAAACTTCACCCGGTACCAGTGAAACTTCACCCGGTACCAGTGAAACTTCACCCGGTACCAGTGAAACTTCACCCGGTACCAGTGAAACTTCACCTAGTACCAGTGAAACTTACCCAGGGCCAGTGAACCCTACCCAGTTCCAGTGAACCTTCACGCAGTACCAGTGAACCCTCACCCACTACAAGTAAAGCTTCATCCAGTACCCGTTAACTTTCACCCGGTACCAGTGAACCTTCACCCACTACCAGTGAACCTTCACCCACTACCGGTGAACCCTCACCCACTACCAGTGAACCTTCACCCACTACCAGTGAACCTTCACCCGCTACCAGTGAACCTTCACCCGCTACCAGTGAACCTTCACCCACTACCAGTGAACCTTCACCCACTACCAGTGAACCTTCGCATAGTCACAGTGATTGTTCACAGTCACAGTGATTGTTCACACAGTCACAGTGATTGTTCACACAGTCACAGTGATTGTTCACACAGTCACAGTGATTGTTCACAGTCACAGTGATTGTTCACACAGTCACAGTGATTGTTCACACAGTCACAGTGATTGTTCACACAGTCACAGTGATCGTTCACACAGTCACAGTGATCGTTCACACAGTCACAGTGATCGTTCACACAGTCACAGTGATCGTTCACACAGTCACAGTGATCGTTCACACAGTCACAGTGATCGTTCACACAGTCACAGTGATCGTTCACACAGTCACAGTGATTGTTCACACAGTCACAGTGATCGTTCACACAGTCACAGTGATCGTTCACACAGTCACAGTGATTGTTCACACAGTCACAGTGATCGTTCACACAGTCACAGTGATTGTTCACACAGTCACAGTGATTGTTCACACAGTCACAGTGATCGTTCACACAGTCACAGTGATCGTTCACACAGTCACAGTGATCGTTCACACAGTCACAGTGATCGTTCACACAGTCACAGTGATCGTCCACTCCACTCAGTCACTTCTCCACTACTCCATAGTACCACATTCTCTTCCACTACCTAGAATCAACACTAATTTCCTCTGATTCTTCTGTGTGAGTTTTATGGTTTGAACAAGAACGTAATAATAATAATATTATTATTATTATTAATAATAATAATAATAATAATAATAATAATAATAGAAATAATAAAAATAATAAAAAAATAATAGTAATAATGATAACAATAATAACAATAAATAAAATAAACAGATGTATTTCGGTTGCTGCCCGTCCCGAGAAAGGTATCCCAGTATTACCATGAGCCCAGCCTTTTCTACCTCAACCCACGGACAATGAATAATGCTGGGCAGTGATAAAATTTTAGCGCTCTATGTGTGTGTGTGTGTGATATATATATATATATATATATATATATATATATATATATATATATATATATATATATATATATATATATATATATATATATATGCATGTTTGTATGTATATATGTGCATATGTACAAGTGCATGTATTCTTGAGTAAATTATTGTATATACATTTTTATTCTTATATTTTCATATACATGCAATAATCACGTACGAGCGATGAAAGATTCAAAATAACGCCAGGGAAATTGAATGATAGCTCTAGTTATTTCGCGTAGGAATCAATGCATCATCGGGAGATTCGTTCAGGGAAACAAATTTTTTCAGAATAACAGATATGGGCACCGGAGTGCCAAGTACCAAAAGATGCAGGCAGCATATTATAGCATATAAATATATAGCATAAAAAGACCATAAATAATGGATATATAGTAATGACCTTGCATCTACATTAGTGACGACAGTTATCACAAACGTACAGTCAGACTCCAAACTGTGTCGGGATAAAAGACTAAATTCCCATTCTAAATGTTTCTAGCATTTGTTTTTAGGAAATTTCGTGTCGTCGCATAAAGAAAATGGGTCTAAGGCCAACATACTTAAAGAAGAGGGAGGAAAAGAGGAAAATCTTTGATATTGTTACGAAACTACGGTACCCTGAGGAGCTTGAAGACATGGCTTTGGTGGCAGCTAGGACAACTTATCCTGGCACTGTACCCAGGATAACACCCCAGAATAAGACTGTGCTGGTTCTCCTGTACAATGATAATTTATCTGTCCTGTCGAGTCCCGTAGAAAGATTCAACATACAAGTAGTTTTTAAGAATTTACAAATATTTAAAATAATTTTGATCAAGACTTCCCCTCAACACTATATTGACGTTGTTTAAAGGATTGATATTAATTACTGCAGCTTATCTTATGGGGACAGAACTGCAAACCTCTAGAATTCTAGATGTTAGGTTAACACAACACCAATATTCCATACATACAGCTCAGGAATCAACTTCGGTATTCAGTCACACCCAGGCTTGCAATAACCCTGTAAATTAGTCAGAAGCCAGAGTCCTGGTTCCTTGTTCCTCTTGGCTGGAAAGAAATAGTTCAGACTCGGTAATTATAAAAAAAATGATAAACATTTACTATATAATAATTGTTTTGGATTCCTATATGAATTTTTTGAGCAGTCGTAAATGTAGTTCCACACCGACGAATTGAGGGGAACTTAGGGTCTGTTTTTCCTGACCTCTATTTTGTTTGACCAGCGTCTGCTGAAGAGCTGGGTGATGTTAGTCTAGGATCGTCTCCCTTTTGTGTTGGCCTTACACCAGTTTTCTTTAAAACGACGGTAGCAAATTTCCCTCCAAAATGTTTTTGATATATCTGGAAAAAGAATTTATAGTCTTTCATAGTGAAACAGTTTGGAGTCTGACGGCATATTTGTGATAACTGACATGTCACTAATACTGAAGTCGGTAGGTCATATCTCAACATGGTTTTACAAAGGGGCCTTCCTGCCTTACGAATTTACTAACTTTTTTTCACTAACGTATTTGAGGAGGTAGATCATGGTAATGAATATAATATTGAGCATATGGACTTTAGTAAGGCTTTTGATAGAGTTCCACATCAGAGGCTACTGAGGAAAATTAAGGCACATAGAATAGGAGAATTTTTTTCCTGAGTAGAGGCGAGGCTGACAAATAGGCAGCAGAGAGTTTGCATAAATAGGGAGAAATCAGAGAGTGGGCACGTCACAAGCGGTGTTCCACAGGGGTCAGTGTTGGGTCCCTTGTTTACGATTTACATAAACGACATAGATGAGGGAATAAATAGCAACATATGCAAGTTTGCTGATGACCCCAAAACAGGCCGTCCAATTCATTCTAATGAGGACATTAGTGCACTCCAGGAAGTTTTGAATAGACTGATGCAGTGGTCGGAGAAGTGGCAGATGCAGTTTAATATAGACAAATGCTAAGTTCTAAACTTTTAAAAGGAAAATAATCATGCCACATATAAACTAAATAATGTAGATCTTAATATTACAGATTGCGAAAAGAATTTAGAAGTTCTGGTTAGCAGTAATCTAAAACCAAGACAACAGTGAATAAGTGTTCACAATAAAGCTAACAGAATCCTTGGCTTCATATCAAGAAGCATAAATAATAGAAGTTCTCAGGTTATTCTTCAACTCTATATATCTTTGGTTAGGCCTCAATTAGATTATGCTGCAGAGTTCTGGTCACCATATTACAGAATGGATATAAATGCTCTGGAAAACGTACAAAGGAGGATAACAAAGTTGATCACATGTATCAGAAATCTTCCCTATGAGGATAAACTGTGGGCCCTGAATCTGCACTCTCTACAATAGCATAGAATTAGGGGGATTATGACTGAGGTGCATAAATGGAAGACAGAGATAAATGAAGGGAATGTAAAGAGCGTGCAAAAAATATCTTGCCAAGACAGGACTCGCAGCAATAGTTTCAAGTTGGAAAAATTCAGATTCAGGAAGGATATTGGAAAGCACTGGTTTGGTAATAGAGTTGTGGATGAGTGGGACAAACTCCCGACCACTGTCATAGAAGCTAAAACGTTGTGTAGTTTTAAAAACAGATTACATAAATACACGAGTGGGTGTGGGTGGGTGTGGGTGGGTGTGAGTTGGACATGACTAGCTTGTGCTAATAGGTCTGATGCCGTGCTCCTTCCTTAAGTGGATGCGACCTGGACCTGACTAGGTTAGGTCAGTGACTTAAACCAGTAAGTGACCTGGACTTGCCTTGCATGGGCCAGTAGGCCTGATGCAGTGTTCCTTATTATGTTCTCGTGATTATGGAATTTATATGGATTATTCTTATATTTTTTAATATGCTGTCTGCATTTTCTAGCACCTGGCACTCTGCCTGTCGCTCATTTCTATTCTGGAGAGAGTCGCTTCCCTGAACGAATCTGCCTGGACTTCCAACTAATTTCTGCAATATTGCAAGATCCTGATGGTGATGACTGAAAGGCCTTGAGCTATCATTCAACTCCCCCTGTGGTTATTTCGCATGAATTTGTATTTTTGTGTTTGCATGTGTGTGTGCATATATGTATGAACTCTTCTGTGTAGGTACATATATGTGTACTTGATGTGCATGTATGAATGTGCTTGAATGTGTCTATGCATGTGTATGTAACCTTGTGTTTATGTGTGCGTTCGTGTCTGCTTATGTATATATGCACTTACGTATACGTGTGCATATATATGCATATGAATGCTTTAATAATTAAGGCAATCGTAATAACATGATTGCAAACGAACCACTGTACGGGTGGAGTTAGAACTCATGGCGAGCGAGTCGTAAAACTCCAGGCCAGTGTGTAAGCCACTGGCCCAACTGGCTACAATAAGATTAATCCAACTAGGTATAGTTATACATTATAGGAAGGTTAGCATGGGCCACCACTGTGACCACAAATGGTGTATAAATATACCTAGTTGGATGAATCTTATTGTAGCCAGATGACGCATTGGTTTACGCACTGATCTGGAGTTCGACTCATTTGCCATGAGTTTTAACCTCACTCGTACCGTAGTTTAAGGAGGGAAATTCCCTGAAAGTTAGCTCATATATGAAGATTCGTATCAGTGTACAGAAAAGATAAAAATTTATTTTTCAGATTTTTATTCACACATTTACATCACTTTTCGGTATTTTCTCCCGTTTGTATCAAGAGAACCAACAGCTCGTAATAATGGAAGTTTGAAGCCAATCAGAAAAGGCATTCTCCTGCAATTGATATCAATCCAAAGATTCTAAATTTTTAAATATTCAGTAAAGCTTCAAATTTGCACCAACTCGGACTAAACTTATGAGGAATCATAGTTCACAAAAAAAACTTCGTCAGTAATATGTTGAAGGAAGTCAGAAGAAACATTCATTAGTGATGTCACCCAACAGTAGCTAGATCCTGGTGACCTAACCACAACAGTGGTGAAAATTTGAAGCCGACCAAATAAATCATTCTCCAGTTATGGTACGGATTCCAAAGATTTCAAATATTTTGAAGTATTTTGCAATATCAACAAAGTTACCTGCAGGCAAAAGAAAGTTAATGGGTATTATATTGGCCCGAACATGCACCAGCCATTAAATATTGAAGTCGTTCAAAAGACTTAAACTAAAATTTATTTAATGATTTAAGGAGAATAAAAATTGTAAACTATTGTAAATAAAATAGTTAAATCCACACATATACATTTTAATTTCACTCTCCAACATCATCGAATTAGGACGTAACATTATTTTTTTTTTTAATGTTTGAAGCTACGTCAGTGAAGATTTCGGAAATTATCTCATCTATTCCAGGGTGGCCAAAATGGGTTCATTAATATTGGTAAGAGGACACTTGCACTTGCTCGTTGTACCTGAGTCTCGTCCTCGTTATCGTACACAAGTGTTCAAAATTTGAATCTAAGAGGATGGGACGTTCTTGAGATATTAGCGAAATGAAATCGAAAAGTTGAAGGAATGGAAAATATTCGGGTAATTTCTTAAGGCCTTTCTATAATAATAATAATAATAATAATAATAATAATAATAATAATAATAATAATAATAATAATAATAATAATAATAATAATAATAATAATGACGAGATGTGCTTCGGTAGCTACGCAATCTGAGAATGGTATCCCCACATCCCACAAGCCTTGCCCTCTCTACCTCAATGGTATCCCCACATCCCACAAGCCTTGCCTTCTCTATCTCATTGGTATCCCCACATCCCACAAGCCTTGCCCTCTCTACCTCAATGGTATCCCCACATCCCACAAGCCTTGCCCTCTCTACCTCAATGGTATCCTCACATCCCACAAGCCTTGCCCTCTCTACCTCAATGGTATTCTCACATCCCACAAGCCTTGCCCTCTCTACCTCAATGGTATCCCCACATCCCACAAGCCTTGCCCTCTCTACCTCAATGGTATCCCCACATCCCACAAGCCTTGCCCTCTCTACCTCAATGGTATCCCCACATCCCACAAGCCTTGCCCTCTCTACCTCAATGGTATCCCCACATCCCACAAGCCTTGCCCTCTCTAACTCAATGGTATCCCTACATCCCACAAGCCTTGCCTTCTCTACCTCATTGGTATCCAAACATCCCACAAGCCATGCCTTTTCTACCTCATTGGTATCCCCACATCCCACAAGCCTTGCCTTCATTACCTCATTGGTATCCTTCATACATCAGTACTGACTTACTCATTCTCAACCTCCTGACTCTTACACTCCATCACACTTCCGGCTCTTCACTCATTCTAATGCGTTTCATCTCTCTTCATCCCGCTGAGGAGAATGGGCTGGAAGTCTGTGCCAACAACGACGTTGTTTTCACTTTAAATGTCTAAGACAGTCTCTCTACGAAGACGTTTCGGTCTTGCTTGAACCATTTGGAACAAGTAGGACCGAAACGTCGTCGGAAGCTTCTATCTCCTACGCCAAGATTATTTGTATAGTGTTTAAGTCACGGTACTTTGGCTTTTTGTTATTCAAGGTTAAACCCGGTAATGTTAAGTTAAGATGGGAGTAAATGACATCTACGATCAATTATACCTTCAGTGATCATTGTAAACCCAACAAAATATAACGGCTAGATTCTCTCCTGATGTTCACCCGAGTATAATATTAAGTTGTTGTTGCAACGTTCTTCCCCTTACTACCATCCACCTCCACACTACCATCCACCTCCACACTACCATCCACCTCCACACTACCATCCACCTCCACACTACCATCCATCTCCACACTACCATCCACCTCCACACTACCATCCACCTCCACACTACCATCCACCTCCACACTACCATCCACCTCCACACTACCATCCACCTCCACACTACCATCCACCTCCACACTACCATCCACCTCCACACTACCATCCACCTCCACACTACCATCCACCTCCACACTACCATCCACCTCCACACTACCATCCACCTCCACACTACCATCCACCTCCACACTACCATTTACCTCCACACTACCATCCACCTCCACACTACCATCCACCTCCACACTACCATCCACCTCCACACTACCATCCACCTCCACACTACCATCCACCTCCACACTACCATCCATCTCCACACTACCATCCACCTCCACACTACCATTTACCTCCACACTACCATCCACCTCCACACTACCATCCACCTCCACACTACCATCCATCTCCACACTACCATCCATCTCCACACTACCATCCATCTCCACACTACCATCCATCTCCACACTACCATCCACCTCCACACTACCATCCACCTCCACACTACCATCCATCTCCGCACTACCATCCATCTCTACACTACCATCCATCTCTACACTACCATCCATCTCTACACTACTATCCACCTCCACACTACCATCCACCTCCACACTACCATCCACCTCCCCACTACCATCCACCTCCCCACTACCATCCACCTCCCCACTACCATCCACCCCCACTACCATCCACCTCCACACTGCCATCCATCTCTACACTACCGTCCATCTCCACACTACCGTCCATCTCCACACTACCATCCACCTCCACACTACCATTCACCTCCACACTACCATCCACCTCCACACTACCATCCACCTCCACACTACCATCCACCTCCACACTACCATCCACCTCCCCACTACCATCCACCCCCACTACCATCCACCTCCACACTGCCATCCATCTCTACACTACCATCCATCTCCACACTACCGTCCATCTCCACACTACCATCCACCTCCACACTACCATTCACCTCCACACTACCATCCACCTCCACACTACCATCCACCTCCACACTACCATCCACCTCCACACTACCATCCACCTCCACACTACCATCCACCCCCACTACCATCCACCTCCACACTACCATCCACCCCCACACTACAATCCACCTCCAGCAACCCCCCATACCATCCACCCCAGTACCATCCACCCCCAGTAAAATCCACTCTCACTAACGTCCACCCACACTACCATCCACTCACACTACCATCCACTCACGCTACCATCCACTCACGCTACCATCCACTCACGCTACCATCCACCCACACTACCATCCACTCACACTGCCATCCACTCACGCTACCATCCACTCACGCTACCATCCACTCACGCTACCATCCACTCACGCTACCATCCACTCACGCTACCATCCACTCACGCTACCATCCACTCACGCTACCATCCACTCACGCTACCATCCACTCACGCTACCATCCACTCACGCTACCATCCACTCACGCTACCATCCACTCACACTACCATCCACCCACACTACCATCCACTCACATTACCATCCACCCACACTACCATCCACTATCATCCACCTCCACTACCCTCCCTCCACTACCATCCACCTCCTTTATATCCACAAACACTACCATCTACCCACACTACCATCTACCCACACTACCATCCACCCACACTACCATCCACCCACACTACCATCCACTATCATCCACCCCCACTACCATCCACCCACACTACCATCCACCCACACTACCACCCACCCACACTACCACCCACCCACACTACCACCCACCCACACTACCACCCACCTACACTACCATCCACCCACACTACCACCCACCACACACTACCATCCACCACACACTACCATCCACCACACACTACCATCCACCACACACTACCATCCACCTCACATCCACTATCCACCTCACCACCATCGTCCACCTCACCACTACCATTCACCTCACCCCCACCTCATTAACATCCACACCAACTACCATTTACCTCACAACCTCATCTACCACTAACTTCCACCTCACCATTCAACACTTAATATTTACCACTCAATGCTTCACCACTCAACACACAAAACTCACCACCCAACACTCAACACTTTATTCAGCACTTCACTACTCAACAGTCCACCACCTCACCACACACTCACCACCTCACCAGCCAACACTCTCCACCTCATCACTCAACACTCACTACCTCACCATTCAATACTCACCACCTCAACACTCACCACCTCACCTCTCAACACCTCACCAGCCAACATTCTCCACCTCATCACTCACCACCTCACCACTCAGCACTCACCATCTCACCAGTAAACACTCACCACTCGCCACCTCACCATTCAACATTCACCATCTCACCACTCACCCCCTCAACACTCACCACACAACACTCACCACCTCACCATTCAACACTCGCCATCTCACCACTCGCCATCTCACCACTCGCCATCTCACCACTCGCCACCTCACCACTCAACACTCACCACCTCAGTACTCCCCTCCTCACCACCCACCACCTCAGCACTCACCGCCTCAGCACTCACCGCCTCAGCACTCATCGCCTCAGCACTCACCGCCTCAGCACTCACCGCCTCACCACCTCTACACTCACCACCTCTCCACTCCACACCTCACCACTCACCACTCACTACCTCACCAACTCACTACCTACCACCTCACCACTCACCACATCACCACTCAACACCTCATCACTGAGCACTCACCACCTCACCACTCAACGCTCACCGCCTCAACACTCACCGCCTCAACACTCACCGCCTCAACACTCACCGCCTCAACACTCACCGCCTCAACACTCACCGCCTCAACACTCACCGCCTCAACACTCACCGCCTCAACACTCACCGCCTCAACACTCACCGCCTCAACACTCACCGCCTCAACACTCACCGCCTCAACACTCACCGCCTCAACACTCACCGCCTCAACACTCACCGCCTCAACACTCACCACCTCAACACTCACCACCTCAACACTCACCACCTCAACACTCTCCACCTCAACACTCACCACCTCAACACTCACCACCTCAACACTCACCACCTCAACACTCTCCACCTCAACACTCACCACCTCAACACTCACCACCTCAACACTCACCACCTCAACACTCACCACCTCAACACTCACCACCTCAACACTCACCACCTCAACACTCTCCACCTCAACACTCACCACCTCAACACTCACCACCTCAACACTCACCACCTCAACACTCACCACCTCAACACTCACCACCTCAACACTCACCACCTCAACACTCTCCACCTCAACACTCTCCACCTCAACACTCACCACCTCAACACTCACCACCTCAACACTCACCACCTCAACACTCACCACCTCAACACTCACCACCTCAACACTCACCACCTCAACACTCACCACCTCACCACCTCTACACTCACCACCTCAACACTCACCACCTCAACACTCACCACCTCAACACTCACCACCTCAACACTCACCACCTCAACACTCACCACCTCAACACTCACCACCTCAACACTCACCACCTCAACACTCTCCACCTCAACACTCACCACCTCAACACTCACCACCTCAACACTCACCACCTCAACACTCACCACCTCAACACTCACCACCTCAACACTCACCACCTCAACACTCACCACCTCAACACTCACCACCTCAACACTCTCCACCTCAACACTCTCCACCTCAACACTCACCACCTCAACACTCACCACCTCAACACTCACCACCTCAACACTCACCACCTCAACACTCACCACCTCACCACCTCTACACTCACCACCTCAACACTCACCACCTCAACACTCACCACCTCAACACTCACCACCTCAACACTCACCACCTCAACACTCACCACCTCAACACTCACCACCTCAACACTCACCACCTCAACACTCTCCACCTCAACACTCACCACCTCAACACTCACCACCTCAACACTCACCACCTCAACACTCACCACCTCAACACTCACCACCTCAACACTCACCACCTCAACACTCACCACCTCAACACTCACCACCTCAACACTCACCACCTCAACACTCACCACCTCAACACTCACCACCTCAACACTCACCACCTCAACACTCACCACCTCAACACTCACCACCTCAACACTCACCACCTCAACACTCACCACCTCAACACTCACCACCTCAACACTCACCACCTCAACATTTCCTCTCACGGTTTCATCATTTTTTTCGTCTCTTCAAAACGCCATTTTATTCTCCATAAATTCGTTGACACAATTCTTCCATTTCTCTTATTTACACTTTTCCTGTATTTTCTTTCTTTTTGCCTATTGTCTCCCCTTTATATCCTTCAAGGGGAAGTGCTCTTGATCCAAGGAATTAGATCTGCGCTCCACTTGCACGTATCAAACCTTCTTACTTTCCATTGCCATGAGGTGGATAACAATGACGGGTTTAGCGTTTTTTACTGAATATAATAATCTTTTCCACGGAGTCAGCTTAAGTTTGTTCATTTTACTTTGTAAATGTTCTTCAGCTTAATTGTTCTCCACGTGTGTTAGTGCTCATAAGCTTAATTGCTCTTCTTGTGTGTAAATGTTTATAATAAGCTTAATTATTCTCCTTGTGTGTAAATGTTAATAAACTTAATTGTTCTCCTTGGTGTAAATGTTAATAAACTTAATTGTTCTCTTTGGTGTAAATGTTAATAAAGTTAATTGTTCTCCTTGGTGTAAATGTTAATAAAGTTAATTGTTCTCCTTGGTGTAAATGTTAATAAAGTTAATTGTTCTCCTTGGTGTAAATGTTAATAAAGTTAATTGTTCTCCTTGGTGTAAATGTTAATAAAGTTAATTGTTCTCCTTGGTGTAAATGTTAATAAAGTTAATTGTTCTCCTTGTGTGTAAATGTTTATAAGCTTAATTATTCTCCTTGTGTGTAAATGTTAATAATGATACGCTTAATTGTTCTTGTGTGTAAATGTTAACAATAAGCTTAATTATTCTCCTTGTGTGTAAATGTTAACAATAAGCTTAATTATTCTCCTTGTTTATAAATGTTAATAAGCCTAATTGTTCTCCTTGTGCATAAATGTTAATAATAAGCTTAATTGTTCTCCTTGTGTGTAAATGTTAATAAGCTTATTATTCTCAACATGTGTAAACGTTTATAAAAAGTTATAACATTGGTTCTCCTCGCGTAACATTTTTAATGTTACAAATTATTTATCATACGTAATGCACCAACATTTTTGGGGGCCACACGTTATTGTTACTGCAAGCCTGTGTTGCTACTGCAAGCTTGTGTTGCTACTGCAAGCCTGTGTTGCTACTGCAAGCCTGTGTTGCTACTGCAAGCTTGTGTTGCTACTGCAAGCCTGTGTTGCTACTGCAAGCCTGTGTTGCTACTGCAAGCCTGTGTTGCTACTGCAAGCCTGTGTTGCTACTGCAAGCCTGTGTTGCTACTGCAAGCCTGTGTTGCTACTGCAAGCCTGTGTTGCTACTGCAAGCTTGTGTTGCTACTGCAAGCCTGTGTTGCTACTGCAAGCCTGTGTTGCTACTGCAAGCCTGTGTTGCTACTGCAAGCCTGTGTTGCTACTGCAAGCCTGTGTTGCTACTGCAAGCCTGTGTTGCTACTGCAAGCCTGTGTTGCTACTGCAAGCCTGTGTTGCTACTGCAAGCCTGTGTTGCTACTGCAAGCTTGTGTTGCTACTGCAAGCCTGTGTTGCTACTGCAAGCCTGTGTTGCTACTGCAAGCCTGTGTTGCTACTGCAAGCCTGTGTTGCTACTGCAAGCCTGTGTTGCTACTGCAAGCCTGTGTTGCTACTGCAAGCCTGTGTTGCTACTGCAAGCCTGTGTTGCTACTGCAAGCTTGTGTTGCTACTGCAAGCCTGTGTTGCTACTGCAAGCCTGTGTTGCTACTGCAAGCCTGTGTTGCTACTGCAAGCCTGTGTTGCTACTGCAAGCCTGTGTTGCTACTGCAAGCCTGTGTTGCTACTGCAAGCCTGTGTTGCTACTGCAAGCCTGTGTTGCTACTGCAAGCCTGTGTTGCTACTGCAAGCCTGTGTTGCTACTGCAAGCCTGTGTTGCTACTGCAAGCCTGTGTTGCTACTGCAAGCCTGTGTTGCTACTGCAAGCCTGTGTTGCTACTGCAAGCCTGTGTTGCTACTGCAAGCCTGTGTTGCTACTGCAAGCCTGTGTTGCTACTGCAAGCCTGTGTTGCTACAGCAAGCCTGTGTTGCTACTGCAAGCCTGTGTTGCTACTGCAAGCCTGTGTTGCTACTGCAAGCCTGTGTTGCTACTGCAAGCTTGTGTTGCTACTGCAAGCCTGTGTTGCTACTGCAAGCCTGTGTTGCTACTGCAAGCCTGTGTTGCTACTGCAAGCCTGTGTTGCTACTGCAAGCCTGTGTTGCTACTGCAAGCCTGTGTTGCTACTGCAAGCCTGTGTTGCTACTGCAAGCCTGTGTTGCTACAGCAAGCCTGTGTTGCTACAGCAAGCCTGTGTTGCTACAGCAAGCCTGTGTTGCTACAGCAAGCCTGTGTTGCTACAGCAAGCCTGTGTTGTTACAGCAAGCCTGTGTTGCTACAGCAAGCCTGTGTTGCTACTGCAAGCCTGTGTTGCTACTGCAAGCCTGTGTTGCTACTGCAAGCTTGTGTTGCTACTGCAAGCCTGTGTTGCTACTGCAAGCCTGTGTTGCTACTGCAAGCCTGTGTTGCTACTGCAAGCCTGTGTTGCTTCTGCAAGCCTGTGTTGCTACTGCAAGCCTGTGTTGCTACTGCAAGCCTGTGTTGCTACTGCAAGCCTGTGTTGCTACTGCAAGCCTGTGTTGCTACTGCAAGCCTGTGTTGCTACTGCAAGCCTGTGTTGCTACTGCAAGCCTGTGTTGCTACTGCAAGCCTGTGTTGCTACTGCAAGCCTGTGTTGCTACTGCAAGCCTGTGTTGCTACTGCAAGCCTGTGTTGCTACTGCAAGCCTGTGTTGCTACTGCAAGCCTGTGTTGCTACTGCAAGCCTGTGTTGCTACTGCAAGCCTGTGTTGCTACTGCAAGCCTGTGTTGCTACTGCAAGCCTGTGTTGCTACTGCAAGCCTGTGTTGCTACTGCAAGCCTGTGTTGCTACAGCAAGCCTGTGTTGCTACTGCAAGCCTGTGTTGCCACTGCAAGCCTGTGTTGCTACTGCAAGCCTGTGTTGCTACTGCAAGCCTGTGTTGCTACTGCAAGCCTGTGTTGCTACTGCAAGCCTGTGTTGCTACTGCAAGCCTGTGTTGCTACTGCAAGCCTGTGTTGCTACTGCAAGCCTGTGTTGCTACTGCAAGCCTGTGTTGCTACTGCAAGCCTGTGTTGCTACTGCAAGCCTGTGTTGCTACAGCAAGCCTGTGTTGCTACAGCAAGCCTGTGTTGCTACAGCAAGCCTGTGTTGCTACAGCAAGCCTGTGTTGCTACTGCAAGCCTGTGTTGCTACTGCAAGCCTGTGTTGCTACTGCAAGCCTGTGTTGCTACTGCAAGCCTGTGTTGCTACTGCAAGCCTGTGTTGCTACTGCAAGCCTGTGTTGCTACAGCAAGCCTGTGTTGCTACTGCAAGCCTGTGTTGCTGCTGCAAGCCTGTGTTGCTGCTGCAAGCCTGTGTTGCTACTGCAAGCTTGTGTTGCTACTGCAAGCCTGTGTTGCTACTGCAAGCCTGTGTTTCTACTGCAAGCCTGTGTTGCTACTGCAAGCCTGTGTTGCTACTGCAAGCCTGTGTTGCTACTGCAAGCCTGTGTTGCTACTGCAAGCCTGTGTTGCTACTGCAAGCCTGTGTTGCTACTGCAAGCCTGTGTTGTTACAGCAAGCCTGTGTTGCTAAAGCAAGCCTTTGTTGTTACAGCAAGCCTGTGTTGCTACTGCAAGCCTGTGTTGCTACAGCAAGCCTGTGTTGCTACTGCAAGCCTGTGTTGCTACTGCAAGCCAGTGTTGTTACAGCAAGCCTGTGTTGCTACAGCAAGCCTGTGTTGCTACAGCAAGCCTGTGTTGCTACAGCAAGCCTGTGTTGCTACAGCAAGCCTGTGTTGCTACAGCAAGCCTGTGTTGCTACAGCAAGCCTGTGTTGTTACAGCAAGCCTGTGTTGCTACAGCAAGCCTGTGTTGCTACAGCAAGCCTGTGTTGCTACAGCAAGCCTGTGTTGCTACAGCAAGCCTGTGTTGCTACAGCAAGCCTGTGTTGCTACAGCAAGCCTGTGTTGTTACAGCAAGCCTGTGTTGCTACAGCAAGCCTGTGTTGCTACAGCAAGCCTGTGTTGTTACAGCAAGCCTGTGTTGTTAGAGCAAGCCTGTGTTGTTACAGCAAGCCTGTGTTGTTACAGCAAGCTTGTGTTGCATGTGCAAGCTATTGTTACAATAAACCCGTGTTGCATGTGCAAGTCTCTGTAGTAAGTACATGACTATGTTGTAAGAACAAGCTTCTGTTTTAGGTACATGCTTCTGTTGTAAGCACAGGGTTCCGTTGCAAGTACAAGCCTCTGTTGTAAGTGCATGGTTCAGTTGTAAGCAAGTGCTTGAAATGTAATTACCAGACTCTTGTAATTGCATTTGAAGCTTTTGATGTAACACAAGTCTATGATGTAACACAAGTCTATGATATAACACAAGTCTAGGATATAACACAAGCCTATAATGTAACACAAGTCTATGATGTAACACAAGTCTATGATGTAACACAAGTCTATGATGTAACACAAGCCTATGTTGTAACACAAGCCTATGATGTAACACAAGCCTATGATGTAACACAAGCTTATGATGTAACACAAGTCTATGATGTAACACAAGTCTATGATGTAACACAAGCCTGTGATGTAACACAAGTCTGTGATGTAACACAAGCCTATGATGTAACACAAGCCTATGATGTAACACAAGCCTATGATGTAACACAAGTCTATGATGTAACACAAGCCTATGATGTAACACAAGCCTATGATGTAACACAAGCCTATGATGTAACACAAGCCTATGATGTAACACAAGCCTATGATGTAACACAAGCCTATGATGTAACACAAGTCTATGATGTAACAAGCCTATGATGTAACACAAGCCTATGATGTAACACAAGTCTATGATGTAACAAGCCTATGATGTAACAAGCCTATGATGTAACAAGCCTATGATGTAACAAGCCTATGATGTAACAAGCCTATGATGTAACAAGTCTATGATGTAACAAGCCTATGATGTAACAAGCCTATGATGTAACAAGCCTATGATGTAACAAGCCTATGATGTAACACAAGCCTATGATGTAACAAGCCTATGATGTAACAAGCCTATGATGTAACACAAGCCTATGATGTAACAAGCCTATGATGTAACAAGCCTATGATGTAACAAGCCTATGATGTAACAAGCCTATGATGTAACAAGCCTATGATGTAACAATTCTATGATGTAACAAGCCTATGATGTAACAAGCCTATGATGTAACAATTCTATGATGTAACAAGCCTATGATGTAACAAGCCTATGATGTAACAAGCCTATGATGTAACAATTCTATGATGTAACAAGCCTATGATGTAACAAGCCTATGATGTAACAAGCCTATGATGTAACAATTCTATGATGTAACAAGCCTATGATGTAACAAGCCTATGATGTAACAAGCCTATGATGTAACAAGCCTATGATGTAACAAGCCTATGATATAACACAAGCCTATGATGTAACACAAGCCTATGATGTAACACAAGCCTATGATGTAACAAGCCTATGATGTAACAAGCATATGATGTAACAAGCCTATGATGTAACAAGCCTATGATGTAACAAGCCTATGATGTAACAAGCCTATGATGTAACAAGCCTATGATGTAACAAGCCTATGATGTAACAAGCCTATGATGTAACACAAGCCTATGATGTAACACAAGCCTATGATATAACACAAGCCTATGATGTAACACAAGCCTATGATGTAACACAAGCCTATGATGTAACACAAGCCTATGATGTAACAAGCCTATGATGTAACAAGCATATGATGTAACAAGCCTATGATGTAACAAGCCTATGATGTAACAAGCCTATGATGTAACAAGCCTATGATGTAACAAGCCTATGATGTAACAAGCCTATGATGTAACAATTCTATGATGTAACAAGCCTATGATGTAACAAGCCTATGATGTAACAAGCCTATGATGTAACAAGCCTATGATGTAACAAGCCTATGATGTAACAAGCCTATGATGTAACAAGCCTATGATGTAACACAAGCCTATGATGTAACACAAGCCTATGATGTAACACAAGTCTATGATGTAACAAGCATATGATGTAACAAGCCTATGATGTAACAAGCATATGATGTAACAAGCCTATGATGTAACAAGCCTATGATGTAACAAGCCTATTATGTAACACAAGCCTATGATGTAACACAAGTCTATGATGTAACAAGCATATGATGTAACAAGCCTATGATGTAACAAGCATATGATGTAACAAGCCTATGATGTAACAAGCCTATGATGTAACAAGCCTATTATGTAACAAGCCTATGATGTAACACAAGCCTATGATGTAACACAAGCCTATGATGTATCAAGCCTATGATGTAACAAGCCTATGATGTAACAAGCCTATGATGTAACACAAGCCTATGATGTAACACAAGCCTATGATGTATCAAGCCTATGATGTAACAAGCCTATGATGTAACAAGCCTATGATGTAACAAGCCTATGATGTATCAAGCCTATGATGTAACAAGCCTATGATGTAACAAGCCTATGATGTAACAATTCTATGATGTAACAAGCCTATGATGTAACAAGCCTATGATGTAACAATTCTATGATGTAACACAAGATTATTATATAACACAAATATATGATGTAACACAAGCCTATGATGTAACACAAACCCATGTGTATCACAAACCTATGATGTAACACAAGCTTTTTGTGTAACACAAGATTATGGTGTAACACAAGCCTATGATGTAACACAAACCTATGATATAAGACAAGTCTATGATGTTACCAGACGCCTCTGGTTGTAACCATTAATTCTGAAGAGGCACCATGTTGTAACTGAAAGCCCTGTTAAGTCCACAAGCCTCTGTTGTAACCAAAAAAAACCCCTGCTGTAACCACCAACCTCTGCTGTAACAAGCTTATTTTGCAGCCATGGACCTTCACTGTAATCACAATCCTCTGTTGTATCCTGAGTTGTATCCATAAACATCTGGTGTAACAAGTAACCTTTTTTTTTACCTCTGTTGTAAACAGAAGCCTCCATCGTAACCACAAGCAGCCGTTAGAAACCTTTTATTGACAGCACAAGTCCCTGCTGCATTTACAAGCCTTTGTTAAAAATAGTTCTCCGCTGCTGTATTCTTAAATTCACAAGAGGAGAGGTGTATTCTCTAGTGGCAAGCGTGTCCAAGGTTAAACACAAGTTGTTGGTGTGTTGGACCAGAGGCAAATTCCCCACTGCTTGATTGCATCTTTGGCTGAGTGTGAAGTTTGCGTAGTGGCACTCAACACCAGATAACATTGGTAGGGTTGCAAACACATTGCAAGTGTTGTGAAAGTACGTTCATGTGATCCTGATGTCCCCTAGTGATTATACATTGATCGTCCCACAATATTCCAAGAATACAAGTCTCTGGTAAATTCTGTATTCATTTATGACTGGTTTGAAGGAAAGAGAGAAGTGAGGTGGAAGAGGGTGAGGAAGAAAGAGAAAGAAGGGAAAGTGAGGTAGAGAAAAGGAGATGGGAAAAGAGGATAATGTAAGAAGGGTGGGAGATAAAATGAAGAACGAAGGGAATAGGAAAAGAAGAGAAAGGAAGATGATGAGAGAAGGAAGTGAGGACTGGGAGAAAGAAGGGGACAGGAATGACAAAGGAAGGGAGATATGAAAAGGAGAAAGAAAGGAGCAGAAAGAAGTAGGAAAGAAAGGAGAAGGGTGAAGGAAGGGAGGATGAATCTAGGAGTAAGGAAGAGTAAGGGTAGATGGCCTGCACAACCTCTTCACGTTTCACCAAACAGATATTGTAGCTACACTCACAGTGTGCTGCTGACGCTATACCTGGAGCAATCTTCCTTTACTTGTTGCTCACTCAATTTCTTTTCAGGGGAAGGGAGCGTCCACTACCTTCTTTAAATTGAGCACGGATGTCCACCCTGCCCCGTCCCTCGCTGATCTTTCCCTTTCTCACCCACTCGTCCTCCTCCACATGGGAGCTTGGAGAATGAGCCTGACCGACGAGCTGAGGCATGAGAGGCATTCCCTCATCTGGGAGCTCTACTGGGTGTGACCCTAACAAGAGATACAGTTCACTCACACCAACTAAGGAGAGGGCAAAAACAGGAAGAAAGACAATGGAAGAAAGAATGAATGAGGGAGGGCGAGGGAAGGGAAGAAGGTGAAGGAACGTAGGAAGAAAACAGGATGGGAGGAAGAAGGGTAGATTCAGTTTATCTGATGAGTGCCGCCCTCACACACCTGTAAAGGCTCATAACATATAGTGATAATTATAATAACGAGTGAATCAGAGCATCCTCCAGAACACATGACGCGGGTGGCATCAGCAGAGAACAGCAGACAGCATCGGGCAGCACCAGCAGGCAGCAGCGGGCAGCAGTGTTTAGGAGTGGGTAGCAGTAAATTAAAAACAGAATATATTAAATTCTCAGGTCCTCATTTAAGTGTCAACGTCACTTTACTGACGCTCTTCAGCCAAAGTCAAGAACAGACTTTTTCTTAAGAGACTGGACGATATATCTAGACTCTAGAGTCTAGATATATCTAGAGTCTAGATATATCTAGAGTCTAGATATATATATCTTTTAGGGTTGGAGTTTCCGTACTGAAGCTCTTCCTGTTCTCTCCAATACTTGATAAAGTGCCGGCTCTCTTTCTGACAGGCTTAATAATTATCCCTTAACTGGGCAAGTCTACGAAAATGCGCAATTCCAAATGTCTTCACTAGTCAACAGCGTCTCAATGTAAACAAATCGAGTGGACGCTACTGCCGCTTAGCAGGATCGGCTTGAAGCTCTGCGATTGGTCAGAAATAAAGAATGGGAAGCCAGCAGCGCGAGGTATGCAGGACGAACTGTGCACTGTAACATGTGTTCAGGTCTAAAAATTTGTAAGATCAACATATCACTACAAACTGGCATAGTGCCGGCTAAGTGGAAAATGGCAAAAGTGGTTCCTATCTGCAAAGCAGGAGACAGGTTCATAGCTTCTAATTTTAGACCAGTTAGCATAACCTCCATTGTACAATCAATATTTGCCGAGGCTTTTTGAATCCACTTTGAAAGAAATACATTAATCAATGAATCTCAGCACGATTTTAGTAATTTTTTTTCAATAAGAAATTTGAGAAGGTAGATCATGGTAATGAATATAATATTGTGTATATGTACGTCGGTAAGGTTTATGATAGAGTTCTACAATGGGGATTCTTGAGGAAAACAGAGGTGCATGGACTAGGAGAAATGTTTCACTGGATTGAGGTGTGGTTGACAAATAGGCAACAGAGAGTTTGCATAAATGGGGAAAAATAAGAGTGGGGACGCGTCGCAAACAGTGTTCCACAGGGGTCAGTGTTGGGCCCATCGTTGTTCATAATATATACATAAACGACATAGATGTGGGAATAAATAAGAACGTAATCAAGTTTGCCCACGGCACCAAAATAGACCGCTACAGGAAGATCTGAATAGACTGATGCAGTGGTCGGAGTAGCGTTCAATACAGACAAATGTAAATTTCTAAGCTTTGGAAAAGAAAACAACCATGTCACTTATAAACTAAATAATGCAGATCTTAATCAATCTGCAGTGTAAAAGATTTAGTAGTTCTGGCTAGTAGTAATCTAAAGCGTAAGTATTAGCACTGAAGCAATTCTGGAATTCATATGAAGAATTATAAATAATAAGAGTCCTCAGGTTATTTTTAAACTATATATATCGTTGGTTAGGCTTCTTTAAGGTTATGCTGAACACTTCTTATCACCGTAATAGAGAATGAACATAAATGCGCTGGAAATCGTACAGAGAAGGATGACAAAGCTAATTTCATTTATCAGAAATCTTTCCTATGAGAATGGGCTGAGGGTAATTAATCTGAACTCGCTAGAAAGGCGTAGAATTAAAGTGGATCTGAATGAGGTTTAAATGGAAAACTGGAATAAATAAAGGAGATGCAAATAACGTGCTACGAATATCTAATCAATGCAGACTTCACAGCCATGGGTTCAAGCCGGAAACATTTAGATTTAGAATGGATATAGGTGAGCATTGGTTCTGTAATAGAGCTGTAGGCGAGTGGAACAAACTCTTCAATAGCGTCATTTAAGCTAAAACGTTGCCAAGCTTTAAGAACAAGTTAGACAAGTTCATGAGTGGTTGAGAGCGGTGTGACTTAGACGTACCTAGCATGGACCAGAAGGCCCGCTGCAGTCCTCAGGCTTATGTTCTTATATGTATGTTTTTCACACACACACACACACACACACACACACACACACTATATCTATATACATATATCTATCTATATATATATGAATGTTGCAGCGAGGAGAAGGCTGGAGGCAGTGGAGATGTCATGTCTGAGGGCAATGTGTGGTGTGAATATAATGCAGAGAATTCGTAGTTTGGAAGTTAGGAGGAGGTGCGGGATTACCAAAACTGTTGTCCAGAGGGCTGAGGAAGGGTTGTTGAGGTGGTTCGGACATGTAGAGAGAATGGAGCGAAACAGAATAACTTCAAGAGTGTATCAGTCTGTAGTGGAAGGAAGGCGGGGTAGGGGTCGGCCTAGGAAGGGTTGGAGGGAGGGGGTAAAGGAGGTTTTGTGTGCGAGGGGCTTGGACTTCCAGCAGGCATGCGTGAGCGTGTTTGATAGGAGTGAATGGAGACAAATGGTTTTTAATACTTGACGTGCTGTTGGAGTGTGAGCAAAGTAACATTTATGAAGGGATTCAGGGAAACCGGCAGGCCGGACTTGAGTCCTGGAGATGGGAAGTACAGTGCCTGCACTCTGAAGGAGGGGTGTTAATGTTGCAGTTTAAAAACTGTAGTGTAAAGCACCCTTCTGGCAAGACAGTGATGGAGTGAATGATGGTGAAAGTTTTTCTTTTTCGGGCCACCCTGCCTTGG
>NC_091355.1:19308816-19363816 GCF_038502225.1 Cherax quadricarinatus | reverse complement strand
AAGGATATTAGAAGTAGAGATCTGGATCATAGAAATATTATTGGAATGGTATAGAAGAATCCCAAGTAAGGCATAATAATCGATATTGAGAAGATTAGTAGTATGATAAAGGATACGTCTCAGAACCCCTGAGAACATTCGGGAACAGGACATTTAAACGGACAAAGAGCACATTCATTTCCTTTCTTTTATTAATTAAATAGGTTACACAGAATAATAGCAATCCATATATATAATATCTCCTAAGAAGCGTTTAGAAACGGTTAAAAAAAAGCTATTACGAACTATTATACCTTCTAATTTCATATCTCTTGACTTCTCAAAACCCTCTTACCCCACATGGGGGGATGGAGGATGGTGGCAGTGGTGGGTGTGATGCCGATCGCTGGCCACGTTCTAAGAGAGCCAGCAGGAGGTGGCAGGCCCATTTTGCGCTATTCTGAGGAAAAACTTCTGCTCACTACTTCAGTTGCAACCTTGCAACATTGCATAGCTCCGCTCCTGATGACTCTCTGAGATATATATATATATATATATATATATATATATATATATATATATATATATATATATATATATATATATGTATGTTTTCGTGCCGAATAGGCAGAACTTGCGATCTTGGCTTAAATAGCAACGTTCATCTTGCCATATAGGACAAGTGAAAATTTGTGTATGCAATAATTTCGCCATAATCATTCTGAACCTAACGATAAAAATATATTTCACTGTGTTTGTTTAGTATTAAATTACTGTAAACAAATCTAAAATATATTTAGTTGGGTTAGGCTAAAATAAACTGTTCTTGTTATCATAAGGTTAGGTAAGTTTTCTAAGATTCTTTTGGAGCAAAATTAATTTATTTTACATTAACATCAATGAAAAAATATATCTCTTAATTTCAGAAAGGACTTAATTTTAAATGAGTTATTGCTAACTGACTTCCCTGAATCCCTTCATAAATGTTTCCCTGTTGACACTCCAACAGCACGTCGAGTCCTAAAAACTATTTTCCTCCATTCGCTCCTAACACTCTCTCAAGCATGCTGGCTGGAAGTCCAAGCCCCTCTCACACAAAACCTCTTTTACCTCCTTTCCTAGACCGACCCCTACCCCGCCTTCCCTCCACTACAGATTTATACACTCTCGAAGGCATTCTATGTTGTTCCAACCTTTCTATATGTCCGAACCACCTCAGCAACTCCTCAGCCACCTGAATAATAGTTTTGGTAATTCTACACCTCTTCCTAATTTCCAGACTACGAATTCTCTTCATTTTATCCACACCACACATTGCCCTCAGACATGACATCTCCACTGCCTCCAGCCTTCTCCTTGTTGCATCATTCATCACCCATGCTTCACACCCATATAAGAGAGTTGGTATAACATTCCCTCTTTGCTACATTAACAAAGTTTTTTGTCCCCACTCATTTTTCCCCTCATCAATTCTATGATTCACCTCATCTTTCATAGACCCATCTGCTGACACGTCCACTCCTAAATATCTGAACATATTCACCTCCTCCATACTCTCTCTCTCCCTCCAATCTGATATCTAATCTTTCGTTCCATAATTTTTTTTGTTATCGTCATCACCTTACTCTTTCCTATATTCACTTTCAATTTTCTTTTTTTTATATACCCTACCAAACTCATCCACCAACCTCTGCAACTTCTCTTCAGAATCTCCCAGAAGCACAGTGTCATCAGCAAAGAGCAACTGTGACAACTCCCACTTTGTGTTAGAGTCTTTATCTTCTAACCCCATACCTCTTGCCAACACCCGAGCATTCACTTCTCTTACAACCCCATCTATAAATATATCGAACAACCATGGTGACATCACACATCCTTGTCTAAGACCTACTTTTGCTGGGAAATAATCTCCCTCTCTCCTACATACTCTAACCTGAGCCTCACTATCCTTGTAAAAACTCTTCACTGCTTTCAGTAACCTACCTCCTATTCCATACATTTGCAACATCTGCCACAATGCCCCCCTATCCACCCTGTCATACGCCTTTTCCAAATCCATAAATGCCACGAAAACCTCTTTACCCTTATCTATATATTGTTCACCTATATGTTTCACTGTAAACACCTGGTCCACACACCCCCTACCTTTCCTAAAGCCTCCTTGTTCATCTGCTATCCTAATTTCCCTCTTACTCTCAATTCTTTCATTAATAACCACCATACACTTTACCAAGTATACTCATCCCTAGGCTTCCTCCACTTATTAATCTCCAAAACGTTTTCTTATTTTCAACAAAATTTGTTGATAACATCTCACCCATTCTCATTTACTCTCATTATATATTGTTTCACCACTCTTTTAACTTCTCCTTTTCTCTCCATATATTCCTTCCTCCCTGCATCACTTCTTCTTTGTTAAAACCTCTCACACGCAAACTTTTTTTTTCCCCTTACATCATTCCTCCAATCGCTCTTCTTCCCTCCTGCACCCACTTTCCTGTAACCACAAACTTCTGCTGAACACTAACGCTACAGTCTTAAATTTACCCCACACATCTTCAACCCCATTGCCTATACTCTCACTAGCCCATCTAACCTCTAATAGTTGTATACATCTTACCCTAGCTGCCTCCTCCTTTAGTTTATAAACCTTCACCTCTCTCTTACTTGCTGCCTCTATTTTCCTTGTATCCCATCTACCATTTACTCTCACTGTAGCTACAACTAAAGAGCGATCCGATGTATCTGTGGCCCCTATAAAAATGTACATCCTGAAGTCTTCTCAACACGTAGTCCAACAAACTACTGTCATTACGAGCTATATAGTATCTTGTATACTTATTTATCCTCTTTTTCTTAAAATATTTATTAGCTATTGCCAAACCCTTATCTATACAAAGTTCAATCATAGGGCCCCCATTATCATTTACACCTGGCAACCCAAATTTTCTTACCACACCCTCTTTAAATGTTTCTTCTACTTTAGCATCTAGGTCCCCTACCACAATTACTCTCTTACTTGGTTCAACAGTTCCTACACACTCTCTTAACATCTCCCAAAATCTCTCTTTCTCCTTGACATTCCTCTCTTCTTCAGGTGCATACACACTTATTATGACCCAGGTTTGGCATCCAGTTCTTATTTTAATCCACATAACCCTTAAATTTATACATTTATATTCCCTCTTCTCCTTCCATAACTGATCCTTCAACATTATTGCTACCTCTTCCTGCAACTTGACAGAATAGAGAACAGAGCAAGAGAACTCATCTCTCGCCTGGACCCAGCCTGGATAGATCTGTGATTTCAGCAGAGCCTTCAACACCTGAGGGATGTGGCTGGCATTACTGTTCTGTGCAAAGCCAATATTGTCCAAGTACCACACTTGGCTCTACTCCGTGAACAGCGAGAAATGGGCTTCTACACACTAAGACGGGCAGCAAGCAGCAACTTTCCTCTGACTTTACCCTTCTCCAGAACATCACTTCATCTGAGATTATTTATTCCCAGGATGACTCGAGTCTGGAACATGTACAGCACATCAACGAAATAAAGTCAGTTGATCAAATGAAATAGCTGGCCCGCAGATGGCTTCAACTTCATTATGCTCCAAATTTGTATGTTAACAGCTCTTATCTCGTAAATAATGTTAGGAATCCTTAGTCTAAATCTGTAAAACCCTGTGTAAAAGAGAGAGAGAGAGAGAGAGAGAGAGAGAGAGAGAGAGAGAGAGAGAGAGAGAGAGAGAGAGAGAGAGAGAGAGAGAGAGAGAGAGAGAGAGAGAGAGAGGGAGAGAGAGAGAGAGAGAGAGAGAGAAACGGAGACCGAGAAGTGAATTAGGATCTATAGCGTGGGAAAAGTGTCTATAGAAACTTGGGGAGAATACTTTAGGTCTCTCGCTGAGGTTGAGATTTTATTTCCGCTGAAAACTTCCAGTTTAAATAAATAAAATATATTACACAATCTTACATATATGTAGTGTTTATCATTTACAAGATATGTGATTTTCCTTCGCTTATAAGAGGCCGGACGGCACATAGGATATAGTATGTATATTCTCTTTGAATCGACACACTAAGATATTAGAACAAGAAGATGGCAGCCCTTAGACTTTAGTTGTGTTCTTTAGCACTAAGTCTTCTGAGGACAACATTACCAAATTTTTCGCTTGGGTCATGGGACTCCTATCTTCCTGGGATTAAGTGGTACTGTTGACTGTCTTCATATTTATTTTATTCGTGTACTTCTCTGTAATCAGGATCACCACCATTTTGACAACAATAAAGCTGATTTAGTGGTCAATGAGAGTAGCTGCACATGAGAAATGCCACAACAGTCATCTGCCACTCACATATTTAGACGCCATCAGTGCTCTTAGTTGCATTACTGGGATAACGGGACACTAGAGATTGTTTCACTCTCGGGCGGACACTGTTGTAACAAAATATCTCTTGACACTATTAGCCTCATTTGGTTTCATGTGCCATTCCTTACAACTTGCTTAATTTAGTCCGTGTAGTCCATAGTATTCATTGTGGAGACGGATAGGCGGAGAGGCACTACAGTTTAGAGGATCTGTGGGTCGAAACAAGTATCCATTATAGAAATGAAAAATATTAAGAAAGAAATCTCAAGAGTGACAGCAATTCACAGCCGTGAGACTAGTTTTTTTTTTCTGATGTTGTTTCCTAGAAAGCATATCGTCATAAAGTTTGTTTGTTTACAGTCCAGCATTACAACTGGTCTTGGTGTTGGAGCCATGAAAACATTCCTCTAGAACTTCCCCACCAAATAGGACAAACGAAGGACGTTCACTTCAGTTAAACTGTCAAGTTTATCTTCTAAAATATGCTTTACTAGTTCATTTAGTTAAATGTGTAAAGCTGCACACGTATTTCTCACTATTCTTATCTCACTTGAGGTGAGTCTTGCAGCAATTGCTTATCAAGAAAAAAAAAGGTACAAGACTTTTCTATTATGAGCTTCAGAAGTATTTCGTATCTCTTTGTCTGAGATTGGTAATGTATAAGAAACTTGGGAGGAAATAGGTTAGCAACGGGAGAGAGTCGTGTAGTGAAGAGGCTGAAGCAATTTTATGCATCATAAAAAAAAACTCGGTATGGGTGGGGTTAGAACCCATGGCAAGTGAGTCATAAGTGCGGTCACAGTGAGGCCCATGCATGGGCCCCACTGTTACTATAATTGATGTACAAATATACCTAGTTGGATGAATCTTATTGTAGCCAGCTGGCCCAGTGGCTTACGCACTTGCCTCACTTGCCATGGGTTCTAACTCCACCCGTACCGTGGTTTGTTAACGATCGTGTCATTACGATTTCACGAGTCTTGTGCATCACTGTATCTGATCTGGTCTTCTATCCTCTTAAGATTAGAACGTTGTTTCTCTAGAACCAAGTGAGAAGTGTGGAATTACAGTACACTATACTCCGAGGAGAGTGTTGTCGGCTAGATCAGTAGTTTACACTCTAGCTAGCTCATCATCGATCAGATCTTGAATACATAATATATAAGATGCATGATTTGGCCAATGATCTGCTGATAGGACTGGTATTCGTATATGTATTTTGGTTTAGTGATAGTCTTAGTTTCACTCCAGGATTGTCTATTTCTCAGTTGGTCTCTATCAGAGATTCTGTAAGGCCAGCTAGAGTGTCATTATCCAAGAACTAGTTGTCGAGTTCACTGTACAGTCTTATTGTGACTTCTTTAATGACTAAGCAGAGTCATGTTTTATTTTCACCTACAAATGAGCCAGTTTTTCAAAATGTCAGTCTGGAAAGACTGGAAGAATGGATTAAAGGTAATTAAATTTTGATGAATATCTGGGAATACCATTTCCTTTGTGACTAAATTTAAACATTCGTAACGGCCAGTTTGGTCAGGGGTTCCTGATCAACGAGGTTAACAATATATGACTACGCTGCGTAGGCTCATTCTTAGTAAAGTTATGGAATCCAAAACAAAAGTTAAACTGGGTTCAGCATGATGGCTGCGCTACAACTTACTCATTATAGACAAGGCAACAATGCCGAGGAAGGGGTTACTAACAGCAACGAGTCTAAGTTTTCCATCCATCTTTCTCAGATCACAGAAAGATGCACCTGATCAACCTTAGGAAAGTCGCCTGATAGACCAACATTTGTGAATCTTGTCAGGTGACTCAGGAACTCTGCAAACATATCCAAATACTGGAATGAACCTTAGCTTTATGATGCTGTTTTAAACCAGTGAAATAGCCTGATAACCCGTCACATCAATGAACATTAGCTTTGCTAAGATAAAGATTCATTAGAACAAGCTGAGGCCGAGACTGCAATACACCTCTCAAACAATGAGGCATCTAATTGGCCTTTATACCTAGCAAGACTTTCCAGTTTTTTTATTTCTCTTATTAATGCCACATATGGATGTTCGAGAGAAGCCCAACACACATCATTGTTGCCACTGAATACAATAGTTAAAAAATGAACAGGTAATTAGATAAACTTTTTTACATTATAGGTGAGATCTGTATTTAGTGTGGGAGAGGTTGCTACCGTCTAGGTGAGATCTGTATTTAGTGTGGGAGAGGTTGCTACCATCTAGGCGAGTTCTGTATTTAGTTTGGGAGAGCTCAACTGGAAACACCTACAGGTCACCCGTCCCACGTCTTATACACGACTTGGAAACGCCTGCAGGTCACCCGTCCCTCGTCTTGTACACGACCTGGAAACACCTGCAGGTCACCCGTCCCTCGTCTTATACACGACCTGCCAATAAATCGCTATATTGTTAATGTACGTGATACCTGATTACCTAACACAGGTCCCAGAGACACTGATGGTTGGGGGGGGGAGGGGGCTGATGGCCTTAGCCCGCTGTTGTACATAAAATATTTTGCCCTGGAACACACAGGGACTACAGTCAGACTTTGATCACGGCCAGAGAACAGCTGAATTATATCGGTATATTTAATATCCTCAGACTGGTCATCTTTGGATTAAAACCCTTGTCAGAACACAGTTCCTGACGAATCATTTAATCAAGCTACGTGTTACTTGCTGTAATGCTTCGTTCCTAGCTCCTTGATCTATGACCAACAGTAGTGGAGAACTAATGTCTCACAACTAGCAACTAAAGAGGTACTGGGGACGTGTATTCTTAAGGACTTATTTGCCATTATTTATGAGGATTATTTGTCATTATATATTTAGCTTTAGTTAATCCGATCATTAATAATTTTGCTTTTCATTCGTGTCTGGTATATTTAATAAAGGTATTATTAAATTGATTTCTAAATCATCTTGGCCTTGTTGTGTTTTTCATCTGATGGTTATACGTTTATGTTTGATTTAAATCTTTTCCACAGTGTAACCTGTCAGTCACTGTACATCATGAGTCAAGGTGAGTCACAATAACAGTGTCACTGTACATCAAGAGTCACGGTGTTTCATAGTGTGTTCCTGAACATCAGGAGTCACGGTGTGTCACAGCAACACCTCAGATTAGGAAAATAGAGACAATTCCGAATGCAAAATTACTTTTTGCTTCCTGTGAAAAATGTCAAGAGGAGATTGTCTTTGTCTCTCAGGAAGAGATGCTGAGTTTTTTTTATTTTATTTTATTGAGAAAAAAAAAAAACAAGACACCAGCAAGGTGTTGATGCCTTGTTCCAGACGACAGTTACATAAAGGGTTCTACACCTTGCTATATTTCCCTCTCATGTTGCATCACTCAGGGAGGAAGGATGAGGGGAAGTAGGGAAGGGGAAACAGAAGATAAAAAAGTGGAGAAGAATGGAGAAAGGAGGTGAAGGTAGGGAGAGAGAAAGGCAAGTAAGAAAGACGGAATAATGGAAGATGTAGGAAAGACGGCGGTAGCACAGGTGTGTGCTGGTATGGAACCCAGCAGGTGTAGATGTAGGTGTCTAGTTTAGTGTCAAGTGTTAGGGGAGAGAGGAACAGGACGGGAGGAAAACTAGGAAGGTGGGGAGAAGAGGAAGGTGGGAGGAAAAGGAGGAAGTCAAGAATAAGAGAAAGGTCGGAGGAAGAGGAAAGCAGATGAAAAAGGAAAACGAGAGGATGAGGAAGAAAACAGTAAAAAGAGAGAGGAAAGCGGGAGACTGAGAATGAAAATGGATGGACGAGGAGAAAAGCAGGAGGAAGATATGAACGGTGGAAGAGATGGAAGGTAAGAAGAGGAGGAAAACCGAAATGGAAAAAGAAGGAAACAAGAGTAAGAAGGTAGGAAGAAGAGGAATATGGCAGTAGGCATACATGTGTAAAAACTAGTGAGGGGATGGGAAGGAGGTAAGAACAACATCCTTGTCCAATATGAACCAGAACAACGTAGTCAGTGTCGTGGCAATGACTGAAACTCTTGGTATCGTAACTATGACGGTGATCATTATAACTATTTTAACCCCGTAATCTTGCTTTGTGCAATATTTAAGTCAATCAGATACGATATTTACACTTGAAGCAGAGACAAGTGTAGTACTGCCATCTTGACATTCTCCTGAGTCACAGTGATAATACTATCACATCAGTAACTCACATACCAATATCCACAGCGATCTTCTTGTGTAACATCTCATGGACTCTAGGCTGTATTCGTCCACATCTTCTACCCTCCTCTGCATTGGACTGAACAAGCCACTGGCTGGCGAAGCGTTTCCAAAACCAACTTGTTAGTTTTCTCCAACTACAAAACTCTCTTCGGTTGCACCTATACAGTCTAAAAGAAATTTGATATTCGCATTAACTACTAAAGCTTTCCATATGTGTTTACATTATTTCAGAATGCATTTCGACTTCAAATTTATAAGATGAAAAACAGTGGTGGTGCTAGGAATGTATCTAGGGGCACTGAGCTTTTTATTTTAGCCGAGACTAACCACGTTTTAAGCTCTGTTTACTTGAAGTTTTGATACCAAATTCCCTACTTTCCTGAAGCTTAAAAAGAAACAAAACCTGGCTGCAAAAATACAAGAGTTATCTACACTTACGAGACAAACTTATGATGACGTTTCGGTCCGACTTGGACCATATGTGACTAGTTAATGGTCTCTCCTTCGTGCGTGTTGTGGATACGTTTTACTGGGTGTTTACTCTATTTAACATAGATGTCTTATTTTTTTCTGAGTTTTATAAGTGAATTATTTTTGATATGTCATTTTATTTTTTTGATGAATGTGAAGTAGAGTCGTATATTATTTCAACTTTTCTAATATAATTATTGACCTCATATTTTGGGTTATCACTCTCTGATCACATTTAAGTGACTTAGCGCTTTGGTTTTCATAACAGCGTCATAGTGGCAGACATGATCTTGTACTTTATCATAACAGTGTCATAGCGGCAGACATGATCTTGTACTTTATCATAACAGTGTCATAGTGGCAGACATGATCTTGTACTTTATCATAACAGTGTCATAGTGGCAGACATGATCTTGTACTTTATCATAACAGTGTCATAGTGGCAGACATGATCTTGTACTTTATCATAACAGTGTCATAGTGGCAGACATGATTTTGTACTTTATCATAGCAGCGTCATAGTGACAGACATGATCTTGTACTTTATCATAGCAGCGTCATAGTGGCAGACATGATCTTGTACTTTATCATAGCAGCGTCATAGTGACAGACATGATCTTGTACTTTATCATAACAGTGTCATAGTGGCAGACATGATCTTGTACTTTATCATAACAGTGTCATAGTGGCAGACATGATCTTGTACTTTATCATAACAGTGTCATAGTGGCAGACATGATCTTGTACTTTATCATAGCAGCGTCATAGTGACAGACATGATCTTGTACTTTATAATCATGTTGACCTGGGTTGTGTTAGTCTTGCTTTCCCATACAATCAGTTAATTTGCTTCGCAGTAAATTAACTAATATAATTTTTACATTAACTTTGCCAACTCCTTTGTGAAAAGAGGATATGTTTGCATTATATAAGGCTTACGGAATTTGGACTTGAACTACAGTACTCTCCTTTAAAGAATACTACCAGCTCGTGTTAATGGCTCTGTGCACACCTTTGTAAATAAAAAAAAAAATCATATTTAGGTATGTTGTATATTTACTTATCGAAATATGTAGGATATGACGTAATATATTATAAATATTTTTGCAAAGTGAGCAGAGGAAGTGAAAAAATTATTTGATCTTCAACTCACATTATCTCATATTGCTGGTTTATTCTGGGTTTCAATGATTTATTTCTCGTTAGCAGTGTATGAGCATCTTTTAAGTGAAGGGCTAATTAAGGACTTTTTTTTTCATGTGAGTTTTGCATATATTAAAAAGTATTTAGGATTTTTTGTAGTTTCCAGTACGACTTTTTGTTTCTTTCGTGTTCCTTCTGTTTGATGTGAAGGATTTTGTTTATACTCTAAATCAGGGTTTTGGAGCAATTTGGTTGTTTTTTATTTTGATAATAATAGATTTTTAGTAGTTTTCCAACTTTTTTTTCTTCTGTAAAGTCTTGTATATTTTTGTTCTAGTTATGATCTTCCAGATTTTTTTTTTAAGCTCGACATGTTATAAACAGATTTTGAACTCAAAATTAAGCTTTTCAATATATACGCATTGCAGAACATGTTTTTATCTAGACAACGTTTCGACCTGATAAAACCTGCAATAAATCATGTGATAAAGTTCTTAGTAATTCGAAACATTGTTCCAATAAACTCTTGTTCTACACACACACACGGACATGCACACACACACACACATCTAACATCTCTTACCTCTAACACCTCCCCCCCTCTAACATCTCTCCCCCTCTAACATCTCTCCCCTCCCATTATCTCTCCCCTCTCCCTTTCCCCATCTCTCTCTCCTCCTCCCCTCCCTCTCCCCCTAGCCTCTCTCCCCTCTCGCTCTTCCATCTCCCTCCTCTTTCCCCCTTCTCCCCCTCTCTCCCCCCTCTCTCTCCCCCTCTCTTTGCCTTCTCTTTCTCTCTCTCTCTCTCTCTCTCTCTCTCTCTCTCTCTCTCTCTCTCTCTCTCTCTCTCTCTCTTCCCCATTTTCCCTTCTAACTCTCCCCCTCTCCTACCCTTCCCTTCACTCTCTTCCCCTTTTTCCTTCTCACTATCCCCCTCTCTCTACCTTCCCTTCTCTCTCTCTCTCTCTCTCTCTCTCTCTCTCTCTCTCTCTCTCTCTCTCTCTCTCTCTCTCTCTCTCTCTCTCTCTCTCTCTCTCTCTCTCTCTCTCCATCTCTTCTCCATTTTTCCCTTCTCACTCTCCCCCTCTCCTTCCCTTCCCTTCTCTCTCTTTCCCCCTCTCACACTCTCTCTCCCCCTTTCCCTTCTTACTCTTCCCCTCTCTCTCTCTCCTTCTATTTTTCCCTTCTCTCTTCTCTCACAAAAAAAAAAAATGGTGGGGACTCGCAGGAACCAAGGATCAGATGAGAATGGTTCTGGTAGGGAGGAGTGGATGGAGGAGCAGTGGAAAAGGATGGAACAAGAGTGGGAGAGAAAATTAGGAGAGCTTTCTGAAAAAATGGAGAAAGAGCTCTCTGTGAAATTGGAAAAGAGGTTGGAGAAGGAGACAAAGAATTGGGAGGCACAAGTCGAAACTGCAGTAGCCAAGATAAGGGTCCTAGAAGTTGAGATAAATAGGCTGAAGCGAGTTACAGGGGCAGTGACCAGAGAAGACACAGCATATGAAGCTGCGAGGCCGAACAGGAAGGAAGGAATTATGAATTATGCTAAGGTCATATCAGCCTGCCAAGGAGGACCAAGGAGTGAAAGGGAAGAACAGCTGGTTGCAGATGGAGAGGGTGATAGGTCGAATGCTGAGGCACAACCAGGCTATCAAGAGCCACTGGAAAAATCAAGGGAGAAACTGACCACATACAGGCAGGATCCAGAGTCATAGAGGGTGAGGCAATGGGAGGAAGAAAGGGCAAAATCAGTGTTTATCCATGGGCTTCAGGAGAGAGAGGAAAGGACACACGCTGAAAGGCAGCAGGAAGAAAGAAAGGAGATTGAGAAAATCATCACGGAAATAGGTGAAGAGATGGACGAGATTGTAAATTTTCAGAGAATAGGGGGGTACTCGAAGGGGAGAAACCGACCAATCAAGCTGATTCTCAGGACGGAAACAGTGCAGAACAGGATCCTAGAAGAGAAACCACGATTGAAATATTCGGAAGAGTACAAGAGGGTGTTCCTAGACAGAGACAGAACAAAATCAGAACGACAGCAGCTGAGGGAGAGGACAAAAAAGCAAAAGGAGCTAGGAAAAGAGACAAGGATGGAACCAGCAGAGGTCAGTCAGAGCAGAGCAGAACAGCAAGGGCAAGCACACACACAACTATTCTCAGAACCATACAACCTATCACACCATCCCAACACACACTGCAATCCATACCCACAGCCTCCACCCAACACCGAGCTATAGAATCCCACAGTATGCCACCAGGTCTCCCACCCTCACAGGCCCCCCAAACCACAGTGTTGGAAAGGAAACTGAAGGTATGGTACACAAACGCTGATGGAATAACAAATAAGTGGGAGGAGTGGCATGAAAGAGTCAAAGAAGCATCACCGGACATCATAGCTCTCACAGAAACCAAGCTTACAGGTATGATAACAGATGCCATCTTTCCAACGGGATACCAAATCCTGAGGAAAGACAGAGGGAACAGGGGGGGTGGAGGAGTGGCGTTGCTGATCAAAAATCGCTGGAATTTTGATGAGCTGGAGAGAGGAGACAGCGGAGAAGAAAGTGATTACATAGCGGGAATACTTCACTCTGGAGGTCCCAAGGTGGTAATAGCAGTGATGTATAACCCACCACAGAACAGCAGGAGGCCAAGGCAAGAGTACGACGAGAGCAATAGAGCGATCGTTGACACACTGGCTAGAGTGGCCAGAAGAGCTCATGCATGCAGGGCAAAGCTCCTGATCATGGGTGACTTTAACCACAAGGAGATCGATTGGGAGAACTTGGACCCACATGGGGGCCAAGATACATGGAGGGCTAAGATGATGGAGGTGGTACTGGAAAACTTCATGTGCCAACACGTAAGGGACACTACAAGAGAGAGAGGAGAGGATGAACCAGCAAGGCTGGACTTAGTATTCACCTTGAGTAGTGCAGATATCGAGGACATCACATATGAAAGACCCCTTGCGGCCAGTGACCATGTGGTTTTAAGCTTCGAATACACAGTAGAGCTACAAGTGGAGGGAGAAGCAGGAAGGCCAGGACGAATGAAGCCAAACTACAAGAAAGGGGACTACACAGGAATGAGGAACTACCTGAACGGGGTTCAGTGGGACAGAGAACTGGCAGGGAAGCCAGTTAATGAGATGATGGAATATGTAGCAACAAAATGCAAGGAGACTGAGGAGAGGTTTGTACCCAAGGGTAACAGGAATAATGAAAAAGCCAGGATGAGCCCATGGTTTACCCAAAGGTGCAGGGAGGCAAAAACCAAGTGTGCTAGGGAATGGAAGAAATATAGAAGGCAAAGGACCCAGGAGAATAAGGAGAACAGTCGTAGAGCCAGAAACGAATATGCACAGATAAGAAGGGAGGCCCGAAGACAATATGAAAATGACATAGCAGCGAAAGCTGCAGTCAAGGACCAGGTAATCAGGCTAATGAAGGAAGGAGGAGAGACAACAAGAAATGACCGTGAAGTATGTGAAGAACTCAACAAGAGATTCAAAGAAGTGTTCACAGAGGAGACAGAAGGGACTCCAGAAAGACGGAGAGGTGGGGCACACCACCATGTGCTGGACACAGTGCACACAACCGAGGAAGAAGTGAAGAGGCTTCTGAGTGAGCTAGATACCTTAAAGGCAATGGGGCCAAATAACATCTCCCCATGGGTATTGAGAGAGGGAGCAGAGGCGCTATGTGTACCCCTAACAACAATATTCAATACATCTATCGAAACTGGGAGATTGCCTGAGGCATGGAAGACAGCAAATGTAGTCCCAATCTTTAAAAAATGAGACAGACATGAAGCATTAAACTACAGACCAGTGTCACTGACATGTATAGTATGCAAAATCATGGAGAAGATTATCAGGAGAAGAGTGGTGGAACACCTAGAAAGGAACGATCTCATCAACAGCAGCCAACATGGTTTCAGGGACGGGAAATCCTGTGTCACAAACCTACTGGAGTTCTATGACATGGTGACAGCAGTCAGACAAGAGAGAGAGAGGGATGGGTGGATTGCATTTTCTTGGACTGCAAGAAGGCGTTTGACACAGTTCCACACAAGAGATTGGTGCAAAAACTGGAGGACCAAGCAGGGATAACAGGGAAGGCACTACAATGGATCAGGGAATACTTGTCAGGAAGACAGCAGCGAGTCATGGTACGTGGCGAGGTGTCAGAATGGGCACCTGTGACCAGCGGGGTCCCGCAGGGGTCAGTCCTAGGACCAGCGCTGTTTCTGGTATTTGTGAACGACATGACGGAAGGAATAGACTCTGAGGTGTCCCTGTTTGCAGATGACGTGAAGTTGATGAGAAGAATTCACACGATCGAAGACCAGGCAGAACTACAAAGGGATCTGGACAGGCTGCAGACCTGGTCCAGCAACTGGCTCCTGGAGTTCAATCCCACCAAGTGCAAAGTCATGAAGATTGGGAAAGGGCAAAGAAGACCGCAGACGGAGTACAGTCTAGGGGGCCAGAGACTACAAACCTCACTCAAGGAAAAAGATCTTGGGGTGAGTATAACACCAGGCACATCTCCTGAAGCGCACATCAACCAAATAACTGCTGCAGCATATGGGCGCCTAGCAAACCTCAGAACAGCATTCCGACATCTTAATAAGGAATCATTCAGGACCCTGTACACCGTGTACGTTAGGCCCATATTGGAGTATGCGGCACCAGTTTGGAACCCACACCTAGCCAAGCACGTGAAGAAACTAGAGAAAGTGCAAAGGTTTGCAACAAGACTAGTCCCAGAGCTAAGAGGTATGTCCTACGAGGAGAGGTTAAGGGAAATCAACCTGACGACACTGGAGGACAGGAGAGATAGGGGGGACATGATAACGACATACAAAATACTGAGAGGAATTGACAAGGTGGACAAAGACAGGATGTTCCAGAGATTGGACACAGTAACAAGGGGACACAGTTGGAAGCTGAAGACACAGATGAATCACAGGGATGTTAGGAAGTATTTCTTCAGCCACAGAGTAGTCAGTAAGTGGAATAGTTTGGGAAGCGATATAGTGGAGGCAGGATCCATACATAGCTTTAAGCAGAGGTATGATAAAGCTCACGGCTCATGAGAGTGACCTAATAGCGATCAGTGAAGTGGCGGGGCCAGGAGCTCGGACTCGACCCCCGCAACCTCAACTAGGTGAGTACAACTAGGCGAGTACACACACACACACACACACACACACAGTCTCATGTGCATGATAGCACAGTTAGAATTTTAAAAACGCAGAACAGTCACGGGGATTTTAAAAAATATATTTCTTTAGTCTTGAAGTGGTCAGAAAATGGAACGATATAAATAGCAAAGTGGCAGAGGAAGGATCGCTACAAAGTTTTGAGAATAGTTATGCTAGGGCTCACGCTACCAGGAGAGAGTGAGCTCAGTAACAGCCAGTCCAAACGAGGGACCAGGAGCTGAGAATCTACCCCTGCAACCCAAATTATGTGAGTACAATCAGGCGGATTCATATGCACACACAGAGGGTACCATCACCCACTGATTGGAAATATTATGGTACCAACACAAATTGCTCATCAGAAACCATCATTGACTCTCTGTATCCCCTTGACTGGCTGAAATCACTGGAAAAATATTTATACTGGACTGCAAGAAAGCTGGAAAAAAAAAGAAAATGGTTAACTGAAGCAGCAATAGAAAACAAGAGGGAGAGGAAGAAGTTAGTGGATCTCTAAGTTTTTGATATGATAATACTGGTCTGAAAACTAATTTGGATGAACAGTCGTACATAAAGTTCAATACTTTCCAAAAGGAAATTACGAAAACGTATGTAAAGGCAGAGAAAATTGACTTTGAAGGTGATAAAAAAAGAGTAATGGAGGAAGAAATTACTAAAAGTTTAGAAGAAGAAATCTGAAAGAGGCTGAGAAAACGAGGGTAAGGTTAAAAAAGGTGTAATTGTGAAAGTAAAAAACAAGAGCAGAGGAATTAGGAAGGAAAAACAATAAATCTCATAAAGAGAGATGCTCTCAGGAGACCTGGAGCATAAAAGGTGATATGAGAAACACCAAAGAAATTTTTGACAAAAGACGAAATAATCTGAAGCGAGAGACAATGGAAGAAAAAAAGACGGACTTGAAAATGATGATAGGTCAGAAGGAAGAAGATGGGAGGAGGAACAAAGTATTGATCATTGAGTGTATGTGAGGAGAGGAGGAATTAGAGCAAACGGAAAATTTTTCGAAGAATTGGGAATTATTCACATAAACAACGCTCGAATAAACATACCTTTAGGTTTCAAGTTGCACGAACCAGAATTTTGAGACTGAAACCGTCCTTGAGAAATGCTAATTATCACCGTGAATACCTGGAAAGAGAGAGAATAAAAAATATAGAGAGGGAACGCATAAAATGTCGTCAGTTACACCATACCACGGGCGGGGTTAGAACCCGCGATCAGAGAGTCATACAACTCTCTGATCGCGGGTTCTAACCCCGCCCGTGGTATGGTTTGTTTGCAATCGTGTCATTACGATTTCGTGAGTCATGTCGTTAGTTGCAAGAAAAAGAAGCATAGAGAGAAGTCTCGACAAATCTCAAGGCTCACCACCAGTCCTCAATCAACAGACCTGGTTCAAAGCATCCCCCCTACCCCCCCAAACAATAACAATTTCACAGCATCCCTCCCCGCCTCTATCTACATCAATAATCCTGGCCCCTCACACTATACCAATGCATACACCAACCTCAGTCTGAAATCTTCCTCTCTTCCCACTCTACTAATGAACATTAAACATGATGCTTGGACACAACAGACCAAAACATAGCAAAAGAAAGAAAATTCAAATGTTTTGTTAAACGTATGCAGGTGAATTATTAATCAAGAATAATGATTTGAGAGAATAGATAGCAGAGATAACTCTAGACAACATAGCTATAACAGAGACAAGAGCGAAATGCAACAGTCCTAGCAGGCTAGGAAACAATGATGAGAGAAAGGGGGTTTAAGGAATGATAGGAGTTACGTTACTGATTAGAAATTAGTGGAGTTATGAGAGGGATAAACAGAAAAATGTCAAATGGCTAAATAATGGGCACAATCAGAAGAGGGGGACCCAAAGTAACAGTCTTCAACAATCCATTATGAATTAAAAGATCAAGACAGAAGTACGAAGATAGAAACAATAGAGGCACGACAGTGGCAGCAACAAAAAGAATTCATGTGTGATATTTAAACCACAAAAAAACAAATTCGTATTCACTAAAGAGAAGTATAAATCCAGTGTTGCAGAACGAGTGGACAAATGAATAAAGGAAGGAAAATAATGTTAAACGGCTATTAGCACAGCATCTCTTGACTAAATATAATGTATTAAGAAAGTCAAATTTTATTAAATACTTTTTGCAAGTTCAGATGGTAATGTCTGTGCGTGCAGCAAGAGCTGCTGCTTTGCAGCTTCGTGAAGTCTCAAATCTCACTTCAGTTGGTTTTAAGAGGTTGACTGTCTCCTGCCTCATTACTGTATTCCCATGGCTGCTCAGGCAACGAGGCGACAGAGTTGCCACTGAGAATGGGTCTGATTGCTCCATTCTTTTTCGTGTGTACAGAGGAATGCATAAAAAACAAGAGCTCTAATGGTGCTGAGGACACCACTGATGAGGCAAATACTAGTGAATCTAGAGGACATGGCATAACTGCTAGCAAAATGGTTGTGTGGTGATCTCTCCCAGGGAATTGTCAGAAAAAGTATATATAGCGAGGCTCAACAAGCACAAACTTCTAAATAAGAGATTTCGTTGCCATAATGTACGACTAGGCGACAGTATTGTCATGTGTAGTACTGGTGACAGACACACGAGCTGATCAACTATTACCCATGAGATACCCGTGAGTAAGACGAGTGTGGCCGATGCGAAGATGGGAGAGAGTAGCAGATTGTTATGGAGCAGATCAGACCAACGTTGTTGCCAACGGGTGCGAAGGTGGGTAGCAATTATAGCAAAATAGTCTGTGAATGGACTACTTCTATATGAAACTGAGAGGTCATGTACTGCTGACCGCGCAGCAATGTCTGCCTGTTCATTGCCCTGGACGTCAACATGATCGGGCACCAAACTAAAACCAATATCTTTGTGCTTGATAGAGATACGGCATAACCAAAGTTGGATACAAAGAACCAGGGGATGAGGTGTATCAAATTTTAGTATAGCCTAATGGAGTTTGAAACGACCACAAATGATGACACAGGCATAGATGCAATACGGAATGGCATACAATTCAGCCGCAAAAATGCTACCCGGGTATAATAAATGACCTTGCACGACGCTTTCCTGAAACACTGCTGTGAATCCGATGCCGTCAGAAGACTTGGAACCATCGGTGTACACTGCAATGGCATGAGAATGAGATCGGAAGTGGTTAAGCAACAGAGAGCGAGAAGCCACCATAGGCAGTTGGGCTTTCATGCATGGCAGTGGGAAAGAACAGACACGAACCGTTGGGACTTCCCAAGAGGGTAGAGAAAAGTGAATTCCTACAAGAATATAGAAAGATGGTAACTGAATGTAGGCGAAGAGAAAAAGGACAGAGTAAACAGGGGCGATGAACAAATAATGAAAGTCTACTAATATCATTGATTATCCTATATATGGAAGGATTCCAGAGATCATGAGAGTGAACATAATAGCGAAGGCAATGAGCATCCCGGCGATAGGACAAGGATGGAATATTTGCCTCCACAAAGGGGCTCTCAACCGGTGAAGAGCGAAAAGAACAGAGGCATAAACGTAATCCCTGGTGATGGATGGGATTAAGGCTAGAGAGAGTTGCAGGAGAGGCCGCCAAATATATCTGGTCGCCATAATCGAGTTTCAATAAATTTAGGGCTGAATGCAGGCGAAGGAATTTTACGATCAGCCCTCCCCTCCCCCCCATGAAAGATGAGCGAAAGTTTTAAGGAGGTTCAGCCGGCTATGACAAGTTGCCTTCAGAGAGGTAATGTGAGGTTTCCAGGATAACTTACGGTCAAACGAAAGGCCTCGAAACCTGACTATGACGTTCTGGGATACGCGAGTCATATAGGTATAATCGATGATAGAGGCGACAGAGCGTCTAGTGAAAGTAATTTGGTGAGCTTTAGTACTAGAAAATTTAAACCCATGAGTGATGGCCCAATTGGAAACACAGTTGACCGCATGCTGGAGAGAAACTGCATTGAAGTGGCAGTCAGCGTCCGCACAAACCATAGCGAAGTCATCACCATAAAGCAATGACCAAATACTTGATGTAAGAATAGATGCCAGATTATTTATAGCAAGGAGAAAAAGTTGTGCTCAGAACACACCCCTGGGGGACACCTTCAGCTTGGACAATGTCCGGGGAAAGCATATTATTAACCCGAACACGGAAATGTCTTTCAGTTAAGAAGTTCTTAAGGAAAAATGATAGATTACCTTGGTATGTAATACTGGTGCATATAAGAAGTCACTTTCATGAAGGGTTCAATCAGGAAAAGGATCCGATGAATATAATAAATCATAGCCCGAGATGGGATGGATAACAGCGGAGTGTAATCTGGGTTCTTGTAGACAAACACAAACGGGAAAACTGGGAGAGCAACACCTGGAGCTCACCCCGGCTACCTCTGAGGCCGTGGATATTCCACTATAAATAAGCCATGATTTGCGAAGAGAAAGATACATGAAATCTGAAGGCAGAGGTATCTACGGACTAGTAGGGTTAGAAAAGTCCACATGTGGAGGTAGCGGAAAACTTTTAAGCAGCGAAGAATTGGGAGGAACAGGAGGTGGATCGGCGTCCATCAATGGTTTAGTCTCCTCAATATATTCTGAGAAGCTTCAAGTGTTTCTCAGGACACGGACGTTGTATGTGATACAATATTGGAGATTGAAGAAGGAGGGTGAGTGAAGATCGGGGAGACGATGGACTGTACCAAAGAAGGGAAGGGGGGCGACAAGGTAGAGGGAATTAGAGAAGAAGCTTGGGAGGGGACAGGAAAGGGAGCAATCTGGGAGGGGATAGGAGATTAAGAAACTTGGGAGGGGACAGGAAAAAAAGGTACTGTACGAGGAGGAGGATGAACCTAGGAAGGAAAAAAATGAGCAGGTTGCAGAAGGGAAGGAGGGGTGAAAGGAGATTTTAACAATGGGGATGTTTTGAACTTCGGAGAAGGAGAGGGGCGATGGGGAGTAGGTGTTGTATGAGGTCTCGTAGACACAGAAACTTGTGAGTGAGAAGAGAAAGAGGTGAGAACAGAATGAGGTGCCGAGGTAAGGACCTCTGAGCGTTGGACAAGAAAAGAATTAGAGACAGGGAAGGGGTGACTACAGAGGAGGCTGCAGAAGTTGGAACCCCAGAGGAGGGGGGACGTTTAGTAACTCGAGAATAAGAAATACAGGGAAGTTTCTCTTGGAGGCGTAGATGAGAGACTGCCATGGCATGTGGGAGGCCTTTTGTCTCTTTGAGACAACGGATTCCACGCTCATTTAAGCAAACTTGGCAATGGCGAGAGTAAGATGGGTGAGCCTCAGGACAATTAAAGCAAGAGGGAGGTAGACTTCAAGATGTATTGGTATGGTCATCAGCACCACAGACTGGGCATTTGGCGATGGACCTGCAGTATTTTGCTGGATGACCAAAACGCCAACAATTTCTACACTACTTCGGTGTAGGGATCACCTTTCGAACTTGTAAACGGTGTCCAGCTATATATACAGAGGATGGAAGCTCACGGCAGTCAAAAGTTAGGCAAGTTACATTGCAATTGTATCGTCTTTGCCTGCGAGCAGTGAGGATTGGGAGGTCTTTGAGTTCTAGCTGTTCCAGAATGTCATTTCCACACGTCTGAAAATTCTGTTGGACAATGGTATGGGGCAGAATGACAGTACCACTACATGAATTGAGGAAATGGTGTTTTTCAATAGTGATAGGAATAGTATCGATAGTTGTATGGAGAGAAAGATCGTGAGCTTGGTTAGCATTCTGGACAGGGATGATGCATATACCACTCTTTAGAGCATGAAACGATATATCTCTACCAACATGACGTAGGATCGCTTTGCCAATACTATGGTCGGAAAGATAGACAGTAGAGGAAGTCAGTCGTTTAGTAAAAAACTTAGTCCATTGTGTATTCTGAAACACAGCATGTAACAGGAGTGCGTGACGGGCCTGTCTTTTCTAAGTAGAATGAGAAAGAAGCGAAGAAGTATCATCAGGTAACGGTCTTGGGCATTTAGGTGTGGAACTGGAGTTGGTCCGACGTGGGACAGGCGGGCGATCAGGTGGGTAATTTGAAAACTGCTGCACTGTAGAGAGAGAAGCCAGAAGCATAGTCAAAGGAGAGCGAAGGTCAAACGTATCAAAGGAGTCAGTCGAAAGCCCGGTACCTGGAACAATGTCGAAACGGCACCAGCAGGAGGAACAGGGGCATTAGAAATGTCCAAAGAGTGGTCAAATAACGAGGCAGGGTCAGAACAGGGTGTGGTATCAGGAAGGGGCCCGGGGGAAACAGGTTCATGGATTGGGAGCTCCATGGTTAGGTCACTCCTGTCTCTTTTGTTTTTCAGAAAAAAAAGGAAAGAATATAATAAAAAAGAATAATAAAAAAAGAGAGGAACCTGGAGGAATAGCTTCTAGGAGGAATGAAAGTGCCGTTAATCTTCCTCCACGCCCAAGAGGACCTCAGCACCGCAAGTAGTACAGATGCGGCATGGAACCCGTGCCATACCCTACCCTTCATGCCAGTAAACCTGAAATCTGGGATAGCAACCTCACATCCGCCAAGCCATCTCGGCTGACGAAAGAGGAGGCGGCCGGGCACCCGCCACAAAGTATACCTCCTTTGGCCACCACCTCCTGGAATCTAAAAGGTAGCCTCCAGAGATACACCCATCATCCGAAAAACACCCATAGCCACTCCCCGGGAGACCGGAGAGGGATCGAGACATCCCTTGGTGATCCAGATTCCATGCAAACTACACCACCGCCAAGGACCTCAACGGAATGGGATGGACCCCGGTACCCTTCCCCTACCTTGGAACTAGAGCGCCTGTGGGCAGAATCCCAAAGGCTGAAAACAGGAATGGAATAGGGGAGGGATGAGGAGGAGGAGGAGAGGGAAAAAGGGGGAATGTGGAGGATGGGATAGGGAAGGGGGGATTAGGGGGTAATTAGGTTTGGTCTGAGGAAGGAGACCAAAAGGTTTAATTCCTCAGACCAAGAGGCTCTTCACCGTGTCAAGGAGCCTCCCCTTGAAGACGACCCACGCTTTACTTCTCATTTTTGAGAGCATCAGTATTTTGCCTCATGACAACATTAACTTACATAAAGCTGTGAAACTCAAATCCTCAAGTCAGAAAACTTCTTTTGAGCTGGAAGCTCTTTTCTCATCAAAGAAGTAAGAATTACTAAGAATTATCTAGAGGAAGACCCAGAAGACAGTAGTGTTAGTTTTCAATAAGACGGTTTCCTCAGCACTGTACACGCCTGCCCAGCCACATCTATTTCTAATACAAAAAATAGATCTAACATAACCATAAATAAACATTTGACTGAAATGTCTCTTGGTACGGTAAAAACAAGAGACGCATTTACACTATATATAACATAGAAAAAGAATAAGAAAAGCTAAAAGACAATTTAAAGTTAATAGGAACAAGATTAGGAAATGGATTGGCCCACATAAATATAACTCTGGTTAGCTCATGTTATTTATAATGAAATTGTACTGATTTTATTACTTATTTCCTCTTTGTTTCTATAAGAGGATACAAACGAAATACAAGAAATCAATAATTATGTTGGTGAAAACGAAAATAAATTATGCAAGAACAGTACCACTAGTTTAGTTTAGTTTAATATGTTTATTATGCACCCCATACCCATCCTGTGGGCGGTAGTCAAAAGATTACAGAGATACATAATTGGTCCAGGGACTGGACTCCAAAGTTTTGATAGCTGAGCAAGTTACAGAGGTAATGAACTCACAATTTACAAAGGTAATTAACTCACAATTTACAAAGGTAATGAACTCACAATTTACAAAGGTAATGAACTCCAGGTAGGTCTGGTCACAATCATGACAAGTTACAAAGGTATTTACAGATTACAGAGGTACGTAATGGGTCCACTAGTAACGTCGTTTTTCAGAAAACTTGATAGACAAACTTAATGAGTCACCGAGCCGTGGCGAGTTGGTAGCTTCGATTTTGAGAGACAAAAGTGTATTCAACAGTTTGAATTTGTTATGGGTTCATCCATAAGCACAGTCCTGACTAATTTGTATATGAATTCTCGAGATCAATCACATACTGCCAGCAATCCCCGATTCAGTCACTTGGTTGTGCTACATCGAAGATGTTTTGGTCATTTTCCCCAAGAACCTCGACGTGAAGAGCATCTACAGCACAAATCAACAGCCAGGACACTCACACTTGAAAAAAAGACAATCATTAGGCAGTCTCAGATGTGTTACACCTAATCCATACCCCTGACAGAGTTAGAACCCGCGATCAGAGAGTCATACAACTCCAGACCGGCGCATTAGCCACTAGGCGAGCTGGCTACAATAAGATTCATCCAACTAGGTATATTTATACAACATAGGAAGGTTAGCATAGACACCACTATGATCACAAATGCAAGTTTTTACAGACGAATCTCCAGCTAGCCTGGCCGTGACGAACTCTAGCTCAAGTCCTCTCAAAGTCGCGGGTTCTAACCCCGCCCGTGTTATGGTTTGTTTGCAATCGTGTCATTACTGTATGGTGAGTCTTATTACAACTAAATGGTAAGCATAGACTCGTGTTCCAAGTATATAGGAAACCTACTTACTAGAACTACTTGCTTTATTTTAACTACCAAAACAATATTATAACTAAAAAGGGTGTCTCGTTAGGATTCTTTCTAAGAACGTATAGGATATGGAATCAACAACATGCATTCCCAACAGGAGCAATGTCGACACTAGAGAGGAATCACCAACTAAAAATACATCGTTCTGCCTGTTAACAGCGCATCCCTGACAAACTCTTCTACAGTTATGAGAAATTGTGAAAAGTTTATGAACGAAACAGCAAGACCCCTGAAAGTAAGACTATGTGAACATAAAAATGCGTACAGCAGCGACGACTAGAAAAATGCTTGTGTCGAACACAGTAACAAGCAGGATCACCTCATGAAGTTTGGAGAAGGTAACGAAAAACATACAAAAGAACCTTAGAAAATTTACCTAACCTTACAATAACAAGCTAAATTTAATTTAGTTTAGATGTCCCTCTTTACTGTTAATATCCCAGCCCTCTCCTATAAAGTGCAGTTATTGTACTTCCAATTTCCAGGACTCAAGTCCGGCTAACCGGTTTCCCTGAATCCCTTCACAAAATATTACCTGCTCACACTCCAACCTTTTCGAGAATGAGCCCTACCTCCGTCTTCCATCCCCTACAGATGTATACGCTCTCCAAGTCATTCTACTTTGTTCTATTCTTTCTAAATGACCAAACCACCTCAAACCCTCTTCAACCCTCTGACTAATACTTTTATTAACTCCACACCTCGTAATTTCCACACTCCGAATTTTCTGCATAATATTTGCACCACACATTGCCCTTAGACAGGACATCTCCACTGCCTCCAGCCGCCTCCTCGCTGCAGCATTTACAGCCCATGCTTCATACCCATATATGAGTCTTGGTATCACTATACTCTCGTACATTCCCTTCTTTTTCTCCACGGATAATGTTATTTTGTCTACACAGATACCTCATCACAGCACTCACCTTTTTTCAATCATCGATTCTATTGTTAACCTCATCCTTCATAGACCTATCCGCTGACAAGTCAACTCCCAAATATCTGAAAACATTCAGTTCTTCCATACTCCTCCTCTCCAATGTGATTTTCAATTTTTCTTTATCTTAATCGTTTGATGTTCTCATCACCTTACTCTTATGTTCACTTTCAACTTTCTACCTTTACACACACTCCCAAACTCTTCCACTAACCTTTGCAACTTTTCTTTAGAATCTCCTAAAAGCACAGTACCATCAGCAAAATGTAACTGTGTCAACTACTATGTTGTATTTGATTCCCCATAATTTAATCCCACCCCTCTCCCCAACACCCTAGCATCTACTTCTTTTACAAGCCCATCTATAATATATTAAACCACCATGGTGACATTACACATCCCTGTCTAAGACCTACTTTTACCGGGAAGTAGTTTCTCTTTCTCCTACACACCCTAACTTGAGCCTCACTATCCTCAAAAACTCTTTACAGCATTTAGCAACTTACCACCTATACCATTCACTTGCAACATCTGTCACATTGCTCCCCTATCATAAGCTTTTTCTAAATCTATAAACGCAATGAAAACTTCTCTCCTTCAATGTAAACACTTGATCTACACATCTCCAATGTATCGTAAAGCCTCTTTGTTTATCTGCAATCCTGCTCTCTGTTTTACCTCTAATTCTTTCAATAATAACCCTACCATACACTACCTCGTATACTCAAACTTATTCCCACTTGTGATTTTGGCTTAAACAGAAGCGCTCTTCTTGCCGAATAAGGCAAGCGATAATTTGTGTATGCAATAATTTCGCAAAAATCATTCTGAACCTAGCGAAAAAATATTTTTAATTGTTTCTTTATTAAATTATTGTAAACTTATCTAAAATATATTTAGTTTGATTAGACTAAATTAAATTGCGTTTGTTATAATAAGGTTAGGCAAGTTTTCTAAGGTTCTTTTGGTATAAAATTATTTATTTTTATATTAACAAATGAAAAAATATATTTAAACGTATAAGAGAAAAACTTAGAAAGGACTTAATTTTAAGAAAGTTCTTGCTAATTGACCAATTTTGCCTATTTATTTATTTATTTATTTATTCAAGTAGTCTATGATGGATGTAAGAAGTACTCGCAATATTTACCTCTAATCCTACGTGATTATAAAACAAAGAAAAGAATGGCCGTACAGGATGGTCGTACCTTCTTGGGAGAGATTCGAACCCACGGCACGGCAATCCTAGAGTTAAGTCCTTCAAAAGATGGTGTTTTGTTGTAGACACAGTGGAGAATGAGGGTATGTTGCAGACACAGTTATGAATGAGGGTATGTTGTAGACAGTTAAGAATGAAGGTATGTTGTCGACACAGTTAAGAATGAGGGTATGTTGTAGACACAGTTAAGAATGAGGGTATGTTGTAGGCACAGTTAAGAATGAGGGTATGTTGTAGACACAGTTAAGAATGAGGGTATGTTGTAGACACAGTTAATTAAGAATGAGGGTATGTTGTAGGCACAGTTAAGAATGAGGGTATGTTGTAGACACTGTTAAGAATGAGGGTATGTTGTAGACACAGTGGAGAATGAGGGTATGTTGCAGACACAGTGGAGAATGAGGGTATGTTGCAGACACAGTTATGAATGAGGGTTTGTAGACAGTTAAGAATGAGGGTATGTTGTAGACACAGTTAAGAATGAGGGTATGTTGTAGACACAGTTAAGAATGAGGGTATGTTGTAGGCACAGTTAAGAATGAGGGTATGTTGTAGACACAGTTAAGAATGAGGGTATGTTGTAGACACAGTTAAGAATGAGGGTATGTTGTAGACACAGTTAAGAATGAGGGTATGTTGTAGACACAGTTAAGAGTGAGGCTATGTTGTAGACACAGCTAAGAATGAGGGTATGTTGTAGACACGGTGACTAATGACAGTATATTGTGGACACGCGTATACAAGTGCATGAGATCACGATGTTTCAGTAACCAAGAAACCCTCAAGTTGACATGTTAATTCTTATTTTTTGCACCACAGTCCGTTCAACCTTGACATTTTTAAACGGGTCTTGAAGCTGGAACTGCCTCGTCTTTCAGTGGATCAAACTTAACTGCTGCTTATTGCCCAGATGCTGTATAACAAAGAATACAATAAATACGGTTTAATAATAATAATAAATATTATTAATATTATTATTCAATCGGTCAAAGACGCTGGTAAATAATTATTTTGGTTCGTCTTTGAGGGGTTCTTGTTCCACAGAAGTAGATATAGCCTACCCTTACTTAGATCGAACCTTACAATGCCGCCAATTCCTCGAGGCGCTGTATGATCCCTACGGGGTTTAGCGCTCCTCCTCGAATATATTAAGAATTTACTTGGATTCTGAAGTTACTCTGCTTCATTTCCAGTGTTGATGTGATAAGAGGTGGAAGAAGGTAGTGACGGGAGCAGCAAACAACGTTTGGGAAGAAAACTTATCGTAACTTTGCTAAAAACATTGGTAACTCACTTGTGAGACAGGAAGACACTCGTATTCTGCTGAGAAACAGCTCAAAACCTCTCATGCAGGGATACAAACACCTGCCCTGCAGTTATGATAACAATGGTACAAAATACCGACAAGATGATAATTAAGACACATGTGCAACATTTGGGTATCTCTATTGTTGAAAAACAAATAACCCACACATAGAAGAGGAGCTTACAGCGACGTTTCGGTCCGACTTGGAGCATTTACAAAATCACACACACAGTGTGACTTTGTAAATGGTCCAAGTCGGACCGAAATGCCGCCGCAAGCTCCTCTCTTCTATGTGCGGGTTATTTGTGTATCGTTCCAGTCACGGTATTGTGCATTTTCTGTTTTCTATTATTGAAGCTTTTCTCCTAGACAAAGGCAATAGTAGTAGTAGTGAAATGAAGATAATGTAATCAATCCATCAACCTTGGAGAAATAGTACTGAGGTGGTCATTTCTTCAACCTGGAGAAGAGTTCAGCTGGAATAATACAAAGCTGAAGCTTCGTATCATTCCAGCTGAACTCTTCTCCAGGTTAAGGGACTCACCACCTCAAATACTATTTCTTCAAGGTTAATGGACTGATTACATCATCTTCATTTCACTATTACACTTACTGCCTCTGTATTTGACTGAAGAAACCTATGTAAGCGAAACGTTTCAACAATAAAGCTACCCAGCTGTTTCTGATGCTGGTTGCAGAGGCAGCTTTACGTAGGCAATGTTTTGCTCTGTGTCGAGGTTAATCAAGACAACTTTATTCATAGCGAAAATTTATCTCGAGGTTAATCAAGACAACTTCATTCATAGCGAAAATTTATCTCGAGGTTAATCAAGACAACTTTATTCATAGCGAAAATTTATCTCGAGGTTAATCAAGACAACTTCATTCATAGCGAAAATTTATCTCAGTGAAAATTTGTTTTTTCAACATAAGTCTTTCACTTTGTTAGAGATAAGATAAGATAAGATTTCGTTCGGATTTTTAACCCCGGAGGGTTAGCCACCCAGGATAACCCAAGAAAGTCAGTGCGTCATCGAGGACTGTCTAACTTATTTCCATTGGGGTCCTTAATCTTGTCCCCCAGGATGCGACCCACACCAGTCGACTAACACCCAGGTACCTATTTGCTGCTAGGTGAACAGGACAACAGGTGTAAGGAAACGTGTCGGAATGTTTCCACCCGCCGGGAATCGAACCCGGGCCCTCCGTGTGTGAAGCGGGATACCAGAAGTCATTGAAGGAGATGACTTGAAGTCAGTGAAGGGTTCTTAATCCAAGGAATTAGTAATTACTCCCTGATTCCTCGGAACATGCTTCATTTCCACCCTCTCTCCAGGTCATGTACAATTTGACTCCTACGGGCTAGGAGCTTCCCCATTATGCTGGATGTATTTCTGTCACTGTGCGATCCGAGAAAGGCATCCCCGTATGTCATAAGCTCAGCCGCATCTACCTCAATGCACACAAAAATAAGAATTCAAGGAGGTCAAAATATAAAAACCTTTTTGTGTTGAATATGTATGCAAAAGTGTGTATGAATGCATATGTATGCATGTATGCATTGTGTACATGCATGTACTGAGTGTATGCATGTACTTATGCAAACTTTTTTTCATATATGCACGTGCATATATACATGTGGATGCGAATACTTGTGTATATGTATACGCATAAATATATATGTTCGTGCATATGTGTGTGCAGGTGTGTTTGTATATGCACGGATGTATGAGTGTGGGGATGTATGCAAAATCTTAAGCGCGGATGTTATACAAAAATCCCTGAATTGCTCATGCAACGGATGTAGGTGAGGATTTAGTGGGGTTTGTCTTGCTTTCTCCTCACCTGTCCTGCACGTGTGGCCTGTCGGAGATCCCGCCCGTCTATGTCGCCGTACACGGGAATTCCGGAAGGTTGAACATTTCCCCGTGGACGGATATAGGTGAGAGTGTGCCCCTGTTGCCTCTTAGTTCCTCTGGTTCCGTTGTTGAGGTCAAACTATGGTACGGTAACCAGCAGTAGTTAGCCTATTTATATGCAGCCGCATATGAATATTTTCACACAAGTTTAGAGGACTGTAACTACCATACATTGGAGGAGTATACATGGAGTGTTTCGGGGGTCAACGCCCCCGCGGCCCGGTCCATAACCAGGTCTCGCAATGCATTAATAACCAACATATATGTGAGGTACCTAGAAAAATCGTAGGGTAACCTGTCCTACACGTTTCCCCCGTCGGAGAGCGCATCCCACCGTCTGTATCGCCTTACACGGGAAATTCTGGAAAGACCAGCATCTCCCGTGAGTTGGTGAAGGTGAGAATATGTCACTGTCACATAATTTTTTTCCGGTAACTTTCTGAGGGAATACCATAATACGTAATAATATTAAGCCTCTTCAGGTTCTACATACTGGTATAGTTACACATGTGTAGGTGAGCGCACCTATTATACATATGTGAGTTTCCTAGGATGCCAAAGAAAATCAGGCAGAATGGCTTAACATCTCTGGGTTCCATGTGATATGAAGCACTGCAACTATCAAACGTGTGAGTTACTTAGGAAAACTCAAGAAAGTTCTGCGTAGTGACTTATCGTAACTCGGGTTCAAGTGATAGGAGACATTCAGGTTTTAAAGAACATCTTGAATTACAGGTGTTCAGCTGACTGCGACTAACACCTTCAGCAACTTATTGGTGATGACATGTGTCATGCATAGCATTTGTGAGTAGCCTAGGATACAACAAGAAAGTCATTCCTATTGACACTACACATTCAGCCTTCTAAGCATATCCAGGAATACAGGTGAACAGTTACCATTACAATACCTAGGATATCTTAACAAGACTTTGCACGAAGCAGGGTACATATATATGACAGGCGAAGGTAATTATGTAAGGGATATTTGTAGGGAATTTTATGATACTTTCTGGAACATTGACGAACTGTAGTATAAGGTGACAACAAGCACATGAACTGACTCGTTCTCTAATATCAAGTTCTGCATAAAACTTGAGCGTTTTGGTGTATAACCATTTAGGTAACATCATTTCATAATGGCACTGACTCGAAGTACCTGGTGTATGAAAAGGCAGTACAATAGCAGTTTTCTATGACAAGGAAGAACCCCTTACGACCAAACAAGATTAAAGAGTCGTTAAAGTTCAACGAGGGTCGTCGGATGTAAATACCGAAGCATATTAATATGACTGTCATCAGGCCCAGCTGCCGACGGTCGGCAAGTGGTACGTGTTGACTCAAGTCCTCGAAGCGTAAAAATCACATTGTATGGCTCTTCTATGCTAGAAGAAAAATCTAAAGGCGTTAACTCTCCGGCAGATTTGGAAGCAAGAAGCAAGGGGCACAGATGGAAACCCTGAGATATTCGGACAAGAATGGCAACTTCAACAAGGACATCAATGCTGATACCAGCAACCTTAAAAACGGGAGCTGCGTCTGGAAAGTACCTGACACTCAGTTGTTGTACTTTTCTCTAAAATGCTCTCATAGAAGTAATGGAAGAGACAGTAGACACAATCTCGCCAACAAGTGCGTTTTGTCTCTCGAATTACATGCCAAGTAATTGCAATCGCTCTTCTAAAATTTAGTATAGGCTTTGTGGTTCTACTGTAACGGTAGCGGCCGTACGCAGCACGCTTCAAGCACACTGCATAAGCATAAGCAGGATTCTACCAAGGTTCGCATTTCTTGGAATATGTACCCGAAGTTTGGGGCATTGCGTTTGAAACTACGGTTAAAAAAAATAAAGTCGTAAATATTTGTAACAGCTCATCAGGTGAGGACAAAGGAGGACGCCCTTCATCAAAATAAGTTTGACGCCAGTAAAGGGTCCAATCCCCTTGCTCGTTCTTCCGACGTGGACTACGAGGAGGCCAATGATATGACCGGAAAGTAAAGATGATAGGGAAATGACTGCTGTCATAAATCTGGTATACAGACCAAATAAAGTCAAGCTCGGTTGAAGAAGAGCAAATAAAAGATCTATTCAAGAGTGTTTGAGTGAGAGGGTCAAAATGAGGGGGAGTAACTTTGAAACATGGAAGGGAAGAGTATTGAGAAGAGCCTCTATCTGATAGTCACTAGAGTCACAGTGAGACCCTCCCCTGACGAAATGAAGAGCATTAAAAATCACTTAATAAAAAGAGTGGTGGAAACAGGGAAGAAATCAGAAAATCAATGATGGAAAAGAAGAAAGATAAAAAGAGCAGACTGTACACTAGTTGTTTAAGTAAATACGGGTCACACTGTAATGCAGCGAAGTATGAACAAAGTTCTGAGAATATAGTACATCGGCGCGCCCCAGAAGTGCACTTTCATTAAATGTCCCATCCGGAAAAGATTTGGAGATCGTAATAAAATTAGCCTGAGATGGGGAGGACAATTGGGAGAGCAACACCTGAAGCTCCCCTCGATTATCCCTAAGTCCTCTAATATTCCACTGTAAGAATCCATAATCTATGAATAGACGTACAACAGTAACAGTAAGCAGGAGCTGTCTACAGACTATTAAATTATCAAAAAACAAATTACGGGAACTTTGAGAAGACAGCTATTGTGTAGATGTAAAAGTTGAAAGATGAGGAAGGTGTGAATATGAAGTTTTGGGAGGCGGATCTGTGTTCATCAAACGTATTGTCTCCTCGATAAACGCAGAGATTATTGCAATTGAGTACAGAAAAGTTGGTAGAATCAGAAGAGATGTAAAGACGATGTCATCAGTCCATCACCCTTGAAGTAGTTTTGAGGTGGTCAGTCCCTTAGCCTGGAGAAGAGTATTGCTTCAAAGTCTGAAACAATGTTTCGGACTATGGAACAATACTCTTCTCCAGGCTGAGGGACTGACCACCTCAAAACTACGTCTTTAAGGGTGATGGACTGATTATATCGTCTTCACATCTCTTCTGATTCAGCCAACTTTTCTGTACTCAACTGTGTAGGCGATATGTTATGATTTCAATTGTTTCAGCTAACAAGGTTGCTGTAGGAAGCATGCTGTCAGCGGCAGGTAATGTAGGTTGGGCAAAAATTGGAGAGACACTGGAAGTTGCCAAAGAAGGGAGGCATAACGAGAGGTTAGATATATCTTTGGGGGGAGGGGGAGCAACTGTACTTGGGGATGGATGAACTACCGCAAAGGTAACATGTATTATGTAAAGGACTAGACTCAGAGACGGGAGAAGTGTGGGGAAGCGATATGTGTTTTAGGAGAGGGATTAGGCTTGTTCTTTGAAGATGTTGTAGACTTTGGAGATGTGGGGATACGAGATGATGAATTGGTTGGGGAAGGCCGTGTAGATGGAGAAACATGCGAGTGAGACGACAGTGAAGAAGTAAGGATAGTTGTAAACAAGCTAGGAACCCAAGAGGCTAGGACTGTAAGAGGGGGACTTTGGAAGTAGGTATTACAGAGGTGATTATGAAAGTAGGTTCTACAGAGGTGACTGTGAAAGTATGTAAAGTAAAAGGACACAAGTACAACTAATGTGACATTTTACTGTCGCATCGTTTCGCTCTTCAGGAGCTTCATCAAGCCCTAACGGCTTGATAAAGCCGTTAGGGCTTGATACCAACATTAATACAGACTGTGATAGTAGGCTCTACAGAGGTTACTGTGAAAGTAGGTACGACAGAGGTTTTGAGGCCGTGTAGCAACACTGGAACAGGAAAGCCGTGGGAGTCTCCCTTGAAGTCAGAGAAGAGAAACTGCCATGGCATACGAGAAACCCTCTTTCTCCTTAAGACAACGGATCTCCCTTTCTCGTAAGAAAACTGGGCAACGGCGAGAATATGTGGAGTGCGCCTCCTTACAGTTAAAGCAAGAGGGAGGTCAGACTGGGCATTCTGCTATTGACCTGCAATATTTAGCTGGGTAGCCAAAGTAACAGCGGTTTTCACATTGATGAATTTGACACATTTGCAACATCTGGGTATCTTCAGCTGTAGACATTTCTCCATCCAGTGGCTTCATCAATACATTACATGGACATATTATGAAAACTGTTGAAATATACATAGCAGACAGTGAAAGATGAGATAATCAGTCCTTCAGCCTAGGAGCAGGTGATGAACCCCATAGTCTTGAATACTCTGAAGCACAGGTGGGAAGATTGGCGCTATAACTGAGTCACAAGACGTGCAGCAGACGAAGACATTGTCAATGGAAAGCAGGAATTCCCAGTGGAAATAGATTATTCCCAAGAGCTGGGCAGGAAGTTAGCAAGTAGGTGGTGGAGATGTCCTCTGTATCAAGATTCCAAGATGTTGTTGTGTCTGACAAGTAATTTCAAGTACTTTCGTTCAGTGTTAAATGTAATCGACCTGTAGTTGCTCGTAAAAAGTTACTCTGTAATCTCAAAATAATTAACAAGGGTTTCCTTGATAGAACTAAAAAAAAAAAAAAGGTTATTTCTCCTAGTTGGTTCTGTCACAACTTTTAAAATCAGTCTTGAATGTCCTCTGGGAAATCGTTTGACTCTAATTTCCCCGTCATGGAATTCGAATCAATTTGACTAAAGTTAAAATCCCTAAGAATTACTACGTTATCATGCCTTGAATTTTAAGCAATATCCTCCCAAATAAATCTCCTTGGTCGCTGTCCAGGTTTGGGGAACGGTATGTCAATCTCAAATAATTTTTTCATATCCCTCTAAAAATTCTACCCAGTGTTTCTGTTCCTTCGGTCTTAATTCCAGTTATGTAGAAATTAAAGCTTTCTGGGACATATGGTTCCACGTCACCTACTTTCCGGTTAAACAACTTTCAATCCGGATTGTAGATGAATGGTTCAGAGGACCGACACATTGATAAATTAGACACATGTGCAACTCTTGGGTATCTTTTTAGAGGAAACGTTTCGCCACACAGTGGCTTCATCAGTCCATACAAAGGAGAATCGTGAAGAACAGGAGGAGAATGAGATAATCAGTCCCTCAACTTTGAGTCGATGTGGTCAGTCCATCTTGAATAGAATACGGCATATGTGCGGAGAAGTAGCTTATATACTGTAGGCAGGAGAGGTGCAGCAGTCGTAGGTGGTGTCACATTTGTCCAATGTGGAAGTAGGTCATGCCCAAGGGTTAGGCTAGTGAAGAATTCCCAAGTATTAAGATCCCAAGAAGTTGCAGTGTCTGACAGGATTGTAGATGTAATAATGTTGATAGAATTACCGACAGTAAAATGCTGCAGTTAATGCAACATTTTATTGTAGCAACGTTTCGCTTTCCAGGAGCTTTGTAAAATCGCTAAAAACAATTCAGAGAGAGTTTATATATACAAGTTAGAAGTAAAAGCATAAACACTGCAGTTGGCTATCTTGTCCATGCTGTTGGTAGTACTAGCCACAGCAGCAGTAGTAGCAGCAGTAGTAGCAGCAGCAGTAGCAGCAGCAGTAGTAACAGCAGTAGTAGCAGCAGCAGCAGTAGTAGGAGCAGTAGCAGCAGCAGTAGCAGCAGCAGCAGCAGCAGCAGCAGCAGCAGCAGTAGTAGTAGTAGTAGTAGTAGTAGTAGTAGTAGTAGCAGCAGCAGTAGCAGTAGCAGCAGCAGTAGCAGCAGTAGTAGCAGCAGCAGCAGCAGTAGCAGCAGTAGCAGCAGCAGTAGCAGCAGTAGCAGTAGTGTGAAGTGACTATTAAGGATGATTCGAGCCATATCAAACACTATTAAACAGAACATTAGCATGAGTTATCCTCGAAACAATAAAAACCGCCATCACTTAGCTGCTGCTACTATTACTACTGTTTTTACTATTACCTACTACTACTATCACTATTACCTACTACTACTATCACTAATTCCTACTATCATCACTATTACCTACTACTACTACTATCACTAATTCCTACTACTATCACTATTACCTACTACTACTATCACTAATTCCTACTATCACTATTATCTACTACTACTATCACTATTACCTACTAATACTATTACTATTACCTACTAATACTATTATCACTATTACCTACTATCACTATTACTACTACTGCTACTACTATCACTATTACCTACTACTATTACTATAATCACTTTTACCTACTATCACTATTACTACTACTACTATCACTATTACCTACTACTATTACTATAATCACTATTACCTACTACTATTACTATAATCACTATTACCTACTACTACTATCACTATTACCTACTGCTATTACCACTATTACCTACTTCTACTACTATAATCACTATTACCTACTACTACTACTATTATTACTACCATCAACAGCACAGACATGTTTGCCTAATGCAGTGTTTATGCTTTTACATTTTGGCTCCTCTTTATACCCTCTGTGTCCCAGCATTATTTGTAAGGGCTTGACAAAGCTCTTGAAGAGCGAAACTTTTCCACATTGAAATGTCCCATTACTTGAACATGTGTCCTTTTACCTACAATATCCTCAAAGTGTTTGTCCAGCCAGCAATTTACACCAATTGCCTTTAACAACCATTCATTTTCAACTCCTCTCTTTGGCGAAATGCCACTTGTTACTGAGCGCCCAGCGTTCCTCTCATGTCTAGTGCTAACGTATACCTGGTAATCAGGTTCTTACTCCTACACTTGCCAACATCATTTCCCTCAGCACTAAGATAGATAATTGAATTAGTCCCATTATCTTCCCTGATGTTGACAATATCCTGCATCTCGGCCCTGGGAAAACACCATCTACCTCCTCCTAAGACAGAACGAGCAATCCCTCATTTAATAATAATAATAATAATAATAATAATAATAATAATAATAATAATGATAATAATAACTTTATTTACTACAAGTACATGTACAAGGTATACAGGCCTAGCTGACTTCAATGACATACTACTGTATAGAAAGCCGCGTGTTATGCAAAGCATTTCGTGCAAATTAGGCCACTTTTGTCCCAGGATGCGACCCACACCAGTCGAGTATCTCCAGGTACCCATTTTACTGATGGGTGAACATATACAACCGGTGTAAAGAAACACTCCCAATGCTTTACTCTCGCTGGGAATCGAACCCAGACACAGCGTGTGTCCCATCCTCTCACCGACGTCCTTCTATGCGGTCACGTTGGTAGTCATGCATTCATTGTGGAGCGCAGCAAAGTTGTTAGTGATATCCACCTCTCCATCCTTTCTTGTGCTCTTCAACTGTTCCATTTTTGGCCTTTTACTGTCCAGTTTCCATCGTTTTCCTGAGGATTTACCACAGGAAAGTTCCTACGAATCTAATTGGTTACCCTCACTCAGTTATCGCATCTCTCATTGCTTCCTAAAGCTCCTTCGCTTGCTGGTACAGCCATACCAAAGACACCATCGTTGGTCTTTTTCACAGAGCTTACATGGTATGTTGTCACACGATACAGGATCATCTCGCTACCAATGAACCAAATATTCGTTGATGTTCAGCAACACCGTTACCCAAACATCCGTTGATGTTCACCAATACCATCAACCAAACATCCGTTGATGTTCACCAATACCATCAATCAAACATCCGTTGATGTTCACCAATACCATCAATCAGATCATTAGCTGGCAAAAGTTATCATCAGCGCGACAATGTCTGTCATTCAACTCGACAGTTATCTTGTGTCAACAACTGTTCGGGGAAACTTTGTTAATAAAACTCTCCGAGATTGTTGTCCCCTTACATTGTACCATCAGCGTCAACACAACATTCTCAGACACCATTAAATGAGAAATTAGTTTCCAATGTTTTTTTCATTTTTGGTAAGGGAGAGTGTTCCAGTGTTGACTGCTGACACTGACCTGTTCATTATCCTAGTAATGCTGGGTGCTGACACAGACCTGCTCATAATCCTAGTAATGCTGGGTGCTAACACAGACCTGCTCATTATCCTAGTAATGCTGGGTGCTGACACAGACCTGTTCATAATCCTAGTAATGCTGGGTGCTGACACAGACCTGTTCATAATCCTAGTAATGCTGGGTGCTGACACAGACCTGCTCATAATCCTAGTAATGCTGGGTGCTGACACAGACCTGCTCATTATCCTAGTAATGCTGGGTGCTAACAGTTGTTCAGTATCCTAGTAATGCTGACTGCTGACACAGAACTACTCATTATCCTAATGTTAGGTACTGACTCATATCTTCTGGTTATTATGTAGCCAAGAGTCTCCCAACCTCCTGTGCGCATGCTGACTGCAGCCTCAAGCAACACCCAAAAGAATAAAATGTTCTTAATGTTTGTGACACAGATTTAACATGGCTGAAAGTACACTGCTGACAACCATGAAGACACACATACAGTAAGCAGAACAAGCTTTTATTGTAACAATGTTAAGTTCTAAGGAGAGCTTTGTTTACATTGTTCTATATATGTTTGATCTTCAGAAATAGCGTCTTGTTATTTCAAGTTCTCGGAATAACAGTATTCAACTTCAGCACCTGATTCACAAGGGATGAAAACATATTTAATTTAAAGGGGAAACTATTGTCAATACATCTCATGAAGACAGTAAGACAAGGTGTGTTCGGATTTTTAACCAGGAGGGTTAGCCACCCAAGATAACTCTAGAAAGTCAGTGAATCATCGAGGACTGTCTGTTCTATTTCCACTGCGGTCTTTCAATCTTGTCCCCCCAGGATGCGACCCACACCAGTCGACTAACACCAGGTACATACTTAATGCTAGGTGAGCAGGGACAACAGTAGTAGGGAAACACGCTCAGTATTTCCACCCATGTCGGGATCGAACCCCGGGCACTTAGTGTGAAGCGAGAGCGTAGCCAACCATACCAAGCGACACCCTAAACCAGGTCACGAGACAACCATTGTTCGAATTAGAAAAGAATTCTTATTAACACTGTGTAACGCCTTGAATGAGTAATGTCTGAATGAACACAAAAAATATTAAAAAATAAAAATTCACCAAAAATGACAGGAATAAAATCAAAATTTCGAGGCTGAAACAATTTACAATTCTAAACATTTTAGAGACGAAAGCATAAACGACGTTTTGGTTTTTCCTGGATCATAAGTTATCATCAATTTATTAATAGCCAGAACGGGATGATATGTCGGCTAAAGTCTCCTAGTCACATTGCAGACAAGCTGTGAAGAGACTAAGTAATTTAAAACACTTCAGCTAGTCAGCAGCACATTATGGTGGACAACAATGTCAGTACCTCGAGAATAAGATAGAGCTAAGTCACAACCTGCTGTTGATGGCCTGAGTTTTAGTCTCAACTATACACACTGCTGCGGATCACTTCCAGTAACGGCAAACCTGACAGTATCCCAGGATGTGCATAGCGTATGTATGTAGGGGTGGGAGGGGGGGGGGGCGGTGGAAGGTATGTACATGTAACCCTTCCTCATCTTATCTTCCCCCACGTGCTCACTTCCCTCCCCTACCCCCTCCATATTCTCACCTCGCCCCTCCCTATATCTTCATTTCACTCCTTCCTCCGCATCATCTCATCCCCCACATCCCTTGCTGATCCGTGCATCCTCGCCTCACCCCTGGCACATCCTTGCCTCACCCCTGGCACATCCTTGCCTCACCCCTGGCACATCCTCCCACCCATCTCTCCCAAGCGGAGATATATTTTCCACATTGTTTTAAATACAAATTAGAGCAGCCTAGGCTGCTGTAAGGACGAGATGATGACATGTTCGAGTAAATATTATCAAGACTTGATTAAGCTCTTCACAAAGCCAAAGGTTGTCTTAATAAAGACTTTTTCTTCATATATGTCGTTAACTCCAGGAACTTTCTCTTCGTATATGTCCTTTATTCCAGGACTTTCTCTTCATATATGTCCTTTACTCAAGGAATTTTCTCTTCATATATGTCCTTTATTCCAGGAATTTTCTCTTCATATACGTCCTTTTCTCCAGGAACTTTATCTTCTTATATGTCTGTTATTCCAAGAACTTTCTCTTCATATGTGTCCTTTATTCCAGGAACTTTCTCTTCATATATGTCCTTTATTCCATGAACTTTCTCTTCATTTATGTCCTTTACTCCAGGAACTTTCTCTTCATATATGTCCTTTTCTCCAGGTGTGGAAAATACTGTATATTTTCAGAAAATACAGTGTATTTTGTATGTATATTAGTGTAATATATTGTAGGTAATAAAAATTAATTTGTAAATAAATAACCAGGGAAATTAGTGAGCGTCGCTGGGGGAGGAGACGCCATTGTTTTGAACTGGCCAAGAGAAACGTTAGTGAAAATCGGAAGAATTTTCGTCGCTCAGTAGGTTATATTGGGCTTAAAACCTCTCAAATAGGAGCCGAAATTGTTGAAATTGCAGTCCTGCAGAACGTGAGAATTAGGAGACTGGACAGGACTCCGTAATTAGATGGAAACAGGATAAAATTGCCACAGCTGAGTGATGTCTATATTTATGTTGAAATTATGGCCAGTATTTTCTTCATAATTTAGGCAGGGGTTTGTTTATGACACGCCAAGTAATCTCCAGACTAATTGTTGAGTGGTATTAAGATACATTCTCCTTCAATATATATGTAGTCATTTATTAAAATTAACATACAGTCCACAAATTTATATTAATGTTTTACCAGAATTCCTGGTTTACCTGGAATTTACCTGGAGAGAGTTCCGGGGGTAACGCCCCCGCGGCCCGGTCTGTGACCAGGTCTCCTGGTGGATCAGAGCCTGATCAACCAGGCTGTTACTGCTGGCTTCACACAATCCAACGTACGAGCCACAGCCCGGCTGGTCAGGAACCGACTTTTGGTGCTTGTCCAGTGCCAGCTTGAAGACAGCCAGGGGTCTATTGGTAATCCACCTTATGTATGCTGGGAGGCAGTTGAACAGTCTCGGTCCCATGACACTTATTGTATTGTCTCTTAACGTGCTAGTGACACCCCTGATTTTCATTGGAGGGATGTTGCATCGATTGCCGAGTCTTTTGCTTTCGTTGTGAGTGATTCTCGTGTGCAAGTTCAGTATTAGTCCCTCTAGGATTTTCCAGGTGTATATAATCATGTATCTCTCCCGCCTGCTTGGCATCCCTACTTTTGAAGGTTCTCATTATCCATCCTGTCACTTTTCTAGCAGATGCGATTGATACAATGTTATGGTCCATGAAGGTGAGATCCTCCGACATAATCGCTCCCAGGTCTTTGACGTTGGTTTTTCGCTAATTTGTGGAAGGAATTTGTTTTGTACTCTGATGAAGTTTTAATTTCCTCATGTTTACCATATCGGAGTAATTGAAATTTCTCATCGTTGAACCTCATATTGTTTTCTACAGCCCACTAAAAGATTTGGTTCATGTCCGCCTGGAGCCTTGCATTGTCTGCAATGGAAGACACTGTCATGCAGATTCGAGTGTCATCTGCAAAGGACGACACGGTGCTGTGGCTGAAATCCTTGTCTATGTCAGATATGAGGATGAGAAACAAAATGGGAGCGAGTACTGTGCTTTTCACCGTAGTCGCCTCCGACTTTACTCTGTTGACTACTACTCTTTGTGTTCTGTTTGTGAGGAAATTATAGATCCATCTACCAACTTTTCCTGTCATTCCTTTAGCACGCATTTTGTGCGCTATTACGCCATGGTCACACTTGTCGAAGGCTTTTGCAAAGTATGTATATATTACATCTGCATTCTTTTTGTCTTCTAGTGCATCTAGGACCTTGTCGTAGTGATCCAGTAGCTGAGACAGACAGGAGCGACCTGCTCTAAACCCATGATGCCCTGGGTTGTGTAATTGATGGGTATCTAGATGGGTGGCAATCTTGCTTCTCAGGGCCCTTTCAAAGATTTTTATATGGGATGTTAGTGCTATCGGTCTGTAGCTCTTTGCTATTGCTTTACTGTCCCCTTTGTTGAGTGGGGCTATATCTGTTGTTTTTAGTAACTGTGGGACGACCTCCGTGTCCATGCTCCCTCTCCATAGGATGGTAAAAGCTCGTTCTTGATGAATACGGAGTTCCAGGAGTCTGGCCCTGGGGCAGAGTGCATGGGCATGTCATTTATCGCCTGTTCGAAGTCATTTGGCGTCAGGATAACATCAGATAGGCTTGTGTTAACCAAATTCTGTGGCTCTCTCATAAAAAAAATAAATTTTGATCTTCGACTCTCAGTCTGGTTAGCGGCTTGCTAAAACCTGAGTCATATTGGGACTTGAGTAGCTCACTCATTTCCTTGCTGTCATCTGTGTAGGACCCATCTTGTTTAAGTAGGGGCCCAATACTGGATGTTGTTCTCGACTTGGATTTGGCATAAGAAAAGAAATACTTTGGGTTTCTTTCGATTTCATTTATGGCTTTTAGTTCTTCCGGCAATTCCTGACTCCTATAAGATTCCTTTAGCTTAAGTTCGATGTTTGCTATTTCTCTGACCAGTGACTCCCTACGCATTTCAGATATATTGGCCTCTTTTAGCCGCTCTGTTATTCTTTTCCGTCGCCTGTAAAGGGAGCGCCTGTCTCTTTCTATTTTACATCTACTCCTTTTTCTTAAAGGAATAAGCCTTGAGCATACATCGAGTGCCACCGAGTTAATCTGTTCTAGGCATAAGTTGGGGTCTGTGTTGCTTAATCTTTCTTCCCAGGTTATATAGTTTAGGACTTGATTTACTTGGTCCCACTTTATGTTCTTGTTATTGAAGATGAATTTGGTGAAGGTTCTCTCGTAACTAATCTCATTTTGTCGGTCTGGGGCTCCCCGCATACATGTCTGAACCTCGATTATGTTGTGATCTGAGTATATTATTTTTGATATGGTGACATTTCGTATCAGATCATCATTGTTAGTGAAGATGAGGTCTAGTGTATTCTCCAGTCTAGTAGGCTCTATTATTTGCTGGTTTAAGTTGAATATTGTGCAATATTGTGCAGAGACTTAGAAGCTCGTGTGTGTGTGTGTGTGTGTGTGTGTGTGTGTGTGTGTGTGTGTGTGTGAGTTCTCGTCAGAGCTGCATCCTGGTGTTGTCACTGCAACAACATTATTTGCTATATTCCTCCATTTTAGGTGCCTCAAGTTGAAATCCCCCAGGAGCAAGATGTTGGGGGCAGGAGCTGGCAGATTTTCCAGACAGCGGTCAATTTTTGACAGCTGTTCCTGGAATTACAAGGGCCGTTGCATCCGGAGGCTTGTAGACTACCACAATGACTAGGTTTTGGTTCTCGATCTTTACTGATAAAACTTCCACTACATCATTTGAGGCATTAAGCAGTTCTGTGTAAACAAGTGACTGCGATATGCAGGCCAACCCCTCCCCCCCTTTTGCCTGTTTACTCTGTCGCATCTGTATAGGTTGTAACCCTGTATCCACATTTCCTTGTCCAAGTGATCCTTTAAGTGGGTCTCTGTGAAAGCCGCGAACATTGCATTTGCCTCTGCAAGCAGTCCACGGATGAAAGGTATTTTGTTGTTCGTTGCTGGCTTTAGACCCTGCATATTTGCAAAGAAGAATGTCATCGGACTGGTGGTATTGGTGGTACTGGGGGGGACTTTTTTTCCGGCACTAGTATCTGTATCTGTTGGTTTGGAGTGGAGGCCATCGACTGTGGTTCCACCCCAGAAATGACTGGATTTGGCGTACGATTTCCGCCATTTCCTGCCAGTTTTTTTTCCTTCCTGGCACTAAAAAACCTCTCTCTCTTGAGTGGCTGTGGCTACCCAGTTTTTCCCATGGCCTGGATGTTTTGTATCTTTTTGTCTCCTTTAGATGGTGTGCCTGGCAATATAAGTTATAGCACTGTCTTTCCTGTACTGAAGAGGGACACATTTCAGGGTGAAAAAGCTTACAGGAAGGGAGTTTGCATTTTCCTGTTGTCATATGGGCATGACATTTTCTAGGGTGGTCATAGTTGCACGTCCCATCTGTTTTTCCAGATCTCCCATGCCTGCAGATACCAAGTGCATAGTATGTGCACAGGCTTGGTTTCTGTGCACAGGCTTGGTTTCCGTTTGCCTTGGGTTTCTGTAACTGTATTCCCTGCTGGCGCATGTTTACCTGTCTCATTCCTATCCTCACTAGTACTAACAATGGAGCTCTCACCAGTTGTTTCTGGCAATATATCCTCACTATTGCTAGTGGAATCCCCTTGTTTGCTATCTCCTGTGGTATTTCTAGTTTGTAATATTGGATTTATCTTGTCCTTGACAACTCTTGTTTCCCCACTACAGCTCCTGTCTCCGTCGAGGTCATTTATATGCATTCCCTCATGCGTACATTTACTGACTACCTGGACAGCACCTCTATCCTCACCATTACTGTCTCCCAGGACAGCACCTCCATCCTCACCATTACTGTCTCCCACGACAGCACCTCCAGCTTCACCATTACTGTCTCCCAGGACAGCACCTCCAGCTTCACCATTACTGTCACCCAGGACAGCACCTCCAGCCTTACAGTTTCTGACTACATGGCCAGCACCAAGGGCGATACCATCCAGCGTAGACTTTTTATTTTCCTATCTGTTATAGAATGTTTCAAGGTTTTCTATGAAGGCTGCTTTGATGTTATCCTCTTTTAATACCAATGTGATTTTAATCCACAGATTGAACTCAATTGGGCATACTCAAAAACACTTTCCTGATTTAATACTGCTTGTAGATAGTTCTTGGATATCTGCACAAGGGGCGTGACACCAATTTTCACAAAAAATGGCAAGTAATCCATGCAGAAGCCCGTTTGTTTGACTGCAGACTACACAGAGCTTCATAATGTGATTTGAATGGTTGATTTACTATAGTTCTACTAGTAACCTTTTGAATATTCTACTAATAACCTCCTTAAAGTGAAGATCTGATCTGGCTATTTGTATTTCTATTTGTAACTGTACTTGTATATCAGGACAGCTTACCAGTGTACGTTCCTGGTGATGTATATTTCACTTGAAATTAATATAGGTCCAGAGTGACTTGTGGAGATAGAGATTGTAGTAGGTATCGAAGGGGGACATTTTTTGCGACCTAGGTGTCCTAAAATTCCTACATGTCTCTGTAACTTTGATAAAGAATAATTATCTTTGTTACCATTTACTGGTATGTATCTAATGAGATTCATCCAGGTAAATTTAATTTTCCGTACCAGGAACTTTCTCTTCATATATGTCCTTTTCTCCAGGACCTTTTTTTTTGTCTTATATAATAAATGAAAGATCCTTGAATGTCTTTTACTCCGGATACTTTCTTTTCTAATGAGTCTATAACGTGAGAAATTTTATCTTCATATATGTCTTTTACCCAGATACTTTCTCTTCATATTTGTCTCTTACTTCATATACTTTCTCTTCATATATGTCTTTCACACTAAAAACTCTCTCTTCATATATGTTTCTTACCCCAGAAACTTTCTCTTCATATACGGCTCTTCCCACGGAAACTTTCTCTTCACCTATATATCTTTTACTCCAAAAATCTTTGTCCTTGAAAAGTTGAAGACAATGATACAAACAAGTGAAAAAGAACAATTTCAGACTAGATTCTCACATTTTATTTCTCCCGTTTTTATAAGACAATTTACATAATTTTTATGACTGTTGGTCACGGTTTCAATTAAGTAACAATCATCACTGCGACGATATATATATATATATATATATATATATATATATATATATATATATATATATATATATATACACACACACATATATATATATATATATATATACACACATATAATGTCGTGCCGAATATGTAATACTGGTCAATTACCAAGAACACATCTTCACTTGTCCTATATGGCAAGATGAACGTTGCTATTTAAGCCAAGATCGCAAGTTCTGCCTATTCGGCACTATATATATATATATATATATATATATATATATATATATATATATATATATATATATATATATATATATATATATATAATATATTTGTGTGTACTCGCCTATTTATGGTTGCAGGGGTCGATTCATAGCTCCTGGTCCCAACCTCTTCGCTAGTAGCAATTAGGTCTACTCTCTCCCTGCTCCAAGAGCCTTATCGTACCTCATCTTAAAGCTGTATAAATCCTCTCTCCACTAATTCACTCTCGAGATTGTTCCACTTCCTGACAACTCTAGTGGTGAAGAAATACTTCCTAACATCCTTATGATGCATCACAGTTGTTAACTGTAAGATGTCCCATCTCTAAAACATTCTGGCCCCTCTCCACCTTGTCAGTTCTTCTCGGTATTTTATACGTCGTTATCATGTCCCCCTATCCCCCCTAGGTTTGCCAAGCGCCCATATGCTGCCGCAGTTATTTGGTTTATGTGCGCTTCAAGAGATGTTCTCGGCATGATACTCATCCCTAGATCCATTACCTTGAGTTAGGCTGCAACTTTTAGCCCCCTAAGCTGCACTCCGCCTGCGGTCTTCTTTGTCCTTTCCCATGCTTTATGACTTTGTATTTGGTGGGGTTAAACTCCTGGAGCCACATGTCACAGAAGGCTGCAACAAATCTGCTTGTAGTCTTATCTGATCCTTGTCCAAATGTATTCGTCCTCATTAGGTTTATATTCTCTGTGAACAAGAACACCTCTGAATCTATCCCTTCCATCATATACAAAAACCAACATAGAACCTAGGACTGACCATTGTGGAAGTCCCCACTGGACACATGTGCGCAGTCTAACATGTTGTCAAGTACTAACCTCTAGCCTTTCATAAAGATTCTTGTGTGGTACTGTGTCAAAAGCCTTCTTATAGTCCAAGAAATTGCAATCTACTGATCAGTCTTTCTCCTGTCTTACTTCTGTTCCCTTGTTGTAGAACTCCAGTAGGTTGTTATGTATGAACCAGTTCCATTCTAGGTGTCCACCAGCCTTCTCCTAATAATCTTATCCATGACTTTACATACTGTATATGTCAGTGACACTAGTTTGTAGTTTAATGCTGCCAGTGTTTCCTTTGTCAAAACTCTGGACTACATTTTTAGTCTTCAACACCTCTAGTAGTTGCCCTATTTCAATAGATCTGTTGACGATTGTTGTTAGTGGCACACACAGTACCTGTGTTTCCTCTCTCAGGATCCATGTAGTGATTTGTCTGGGCCCACTGCTTTCGGGGTATCTAGTTCATATAGTTTCATCATCTCTTCCTCGGTTGTGTGCAGTGTGTCCAGCACTGTTGGTGTTCCCCAGCACCTCGGTTTGCTGGAAGCCTTTCTGTTTACACAGAGAATACCTAACTGAATCTATTAACATACTTCCTGGTTATTTCTTGTGATCTCAGCTCCTTCCTTCCTCTGCCTGATTACCTGATCCTTGAGTGTTGTTTTACTCCTAATGTGGAGTAAAACAACAGATTTGACTTTCGATGTCGTGTCATTCTCATATTGCTGCTGGGCCTCTCTCCTAATCCATCCTTATTCGTTTCTGCCTCTTAGACATAGCTCATTATTTTCCTGGGTCCTTTGCCTTCTATACTTTTTCCATGTTCTAGCGCACTTGGCTCACTCTGGTCTTCCTATTATTTCTGTTGCTTTTGGGTACATGCTTCTCCTGTGCCTCCTTGCACTTTGTGGCCACGTGTTTCATCGTTTCATTTACTGTCTTTCTCTCCAGTTCTCTTTTCCACTGCACCTCGTGCAGGAATTGCTTTATCGCTGTGTAGTCCTCTTTTAAAATTTGACTCCCGTCCCTCTCGTGCTGCTACACTCTCCACTGTTAACTCTACTAGTGCCAAGGAGGGTTTTATAAGTAACATCCACAATGTCGGAATTGTGAATACGAGGTCCAGCCTTGCTGGTTAGTCCTCTTCTCTCTGTCTGGTTGTATCCCTAACATGCTGATACATGAAGTTTCCCAGTACTGCCTGCAGCATCTTAGTCCTTCGCATTTCTGTTCCTCCATGTGGTTGAAATCCCCCTTAACTAGTATCTTTGCCCTGCCCATGTGGACCCTTCTGGCCAACTCAGCTAGTGTGTCTACCATTGCTCTGTTGCTCTCTTCATACTCTTGTCTTGGTCTCTTGATATTACTCAGTGACACATTTTTTTTTAGTTGAAAATTATATTAGAAAAATTTGCACGAAAATTAACTTAAACACCTCAGCAAACCCTTGCTACCCTGAGTAGCAAGACTTGGTGAGGTCAATCCAAATTATTTTAATATAGTATTAATAAACATCAATGATAAATACTTTATGATGATTAGACTGATTTTCGTAGGGCTGTTTCGTATACAATTTTTAATTTGCTATTAGGTGTAACGAGTACACACGAGTACACACACACACACACACACACACACACACACAGTAGCTGGTGTGTGCTTGGGTCCAACCGTGCTTGCTGGATGGCTGGTTCAGAAAGACCTTTAGAGCCTCGTTTTACATGGCTAAAACTTTTGCCTTTTTTTTTCTACGAAAAGTTGGAATATGTTGGAGAGGCAATTTTTACCTGGCGTGTGTTTAGACTCCTTGTATATGTTTACTTGCTCAGTTTGTGACTGTGATGATGGAATTGCTGGTGACACTGGTGCTTGTGTTACTGGTGACACTGGTGCTTGTGTTACTGGTGACACTGGTGCTTGTGTTACTGGTGACACTGGTGCTTGTGTTACTGTGACACTGGTGCTTGTGTTACTGGTGACACTGGTGCTTGTGTTACTGGTGACACTGGTGCTTGTGTTACTGGTGACACTGGTGCTTGTGTTACTGGTGACACTGGTGCTTGTGTTACTGGTGACACTGGTGCTTGTGTTACTGGTGACACTGGTGCTTGTGTTACTGGTGACACTGGTGCTTGTGTTACTGGTGACACTGGTGCTTGTGTTACTGGTGACACTGGTGCTTGTGTTACTGGTGACACTGGTGCTTGTGTTACTGGTGACACTGGTGCTTGTGTTACTGGTGACACTGGTGCTTGTGTTACTGGTGACACTGGTGCTTGTGTTACTGGTGACACTGGTGCTTGTGTTACTGGTGACACTGGTGCTTGTGTTACTGGTGACACTGGTGCTTGTGTTACTGGTGACACTGGTGCTTGTGTTACTGGTGACACTGGTGCTTGTGTTACTGGTGACACTGGTGCTTGTGTTACTGGTGACACTGGTGCTTGTGCTACTGATGGCACTGGTTGCGTTACTGATGACACTGGTTGCGTTACTGATGACACTGGTTGTGTTACCGGTGACACTGGTGGCTGTGTTACTGGTGGCACTGGTGGCTGTGTTACTGGTGGCACTGGTGTCTGTGTTACTGGTGGCACTGGTGGTTGTGTTACTGATGACACTGATTGTGTACTGATGACACTGGTGGTTGTGTTACGGGTGACAATGACAGTGGTTTTACTGGTGACAATGGCGGCAAAGTTACTGTTGGCAATAATGATGAAGTTACTGTGGTAATGATGGTACGTACTGCTGGTGACAATGGCGATAGTGTTACTAATGGCTATGATGTTGGATACTGGTGGCAATAATACTGTCTGAGGCATTAGTGGTACTGTTAATGGTGACAGTGGTGATGGTGTTCCTGATGACAATAATGGGTATATTACTTGTGACAACGGTAGTAACACTGGTGGTGATACTTATAGCAGTTTGGTGTTGCTGATGACAATGATGGTGGTGTTACTTTTGACAATGATAGTGGTGTTACTTTTGACAATGATAGTGGTGTTACTTTTGACAATGATAGTGGTGTTACTTTTGACAATGATAGTGGTGTTACTTTTGACAATGATAGTGGTGTTACTTTTGACAATGATAGTGGTGTTACTTTTGACAATGATAGTGGTGTTACTTTTGACAATGATAGTGGTGTTACTTTTGACAATGATAGTGGTGTTACTTTTGACAATGATAGTGGTGTTACTTTTGACAATGATAGTGGTGTTACTGGTGAAAATGATAGTGGTGTTTCTGGTGACAAAGCCGGTGCAACTGGCGACAGTAATGTTAGTAATGAGAGCAATGAGAGTGATATCTGAACGGCCAGCAGGGATAATAGGGTTACTAGACAGTGAGAACAAAGGCTCTTTTCCTACTTGGATCTTGCACATTTCAGACCATATTGGTCACTTCCCACGCTGACGCAAATACACATGTGGATAGGGCAGCGAGGGAGAGCGCCATGGCCGTATGGATTCTCTGTTTGCAAAGATGTGGGTCATCAGTGGCTCGATACTTCCTTTGGTGAGCACGAAATCGGCTCATGTGAGGGGTGTCCAATGGAGTGACCATTTTGCCCGTCTTTTCTGTTAAGCCATCAAAATAGGTCACTGAGGACTTGACCACTGAGCTCAGCATCCATTTCCTGGATGATCTCACTGTGGAAAGCATCGTAGATCCCTGCTAGAGGACATCAGAATAATTAAAGAGCAAGGTGAGAAATTAGGCTTCTTTCAAAACCTCGCGATATGTACGCTAGTGATCTCTAGCCAACGCAATATTGAGCAGGACACAGCTGTCTTGCAAGGAATGCAAGTCATTAATCCCATTGATTCTACTTCCCATGGTGCCCCACCGGGGTCTAATGCTATGGGCGAGTCTCTAGGTTTTTTTTAAATCATTGACTTCATAACAATGGAAAAAAAAGGATTACTAACATTGATACCTACGTTACCTTCTATCTCCTGACCAAATATCTATTCCTCCCTATGCTAACTTACTTTTTACGACGCTCTCCATCCTTTGTCAACCCTAGATTGAGAATATGACACCCCCCTAAAGCCTGAGCGTTACCCTGCACGAATAGCAGTAGGAGAATGCCATTTCCAGTCAGATTAAGCGGACTGGTCACAAGCATTGCCTTTGAGATTGCTTTGCAGGTCTTCTTATTCTCCTCCAATGAAAGGAGGACGCAGAAATTCTACGAAACATGTACTCAATTTGGCATGGGTGTATGACTTAGTTACACTAGTTGCACCTAAGACTGGATATATACTTTCAAAATAGCAGCAAATGCAGCTGAAACTTTGGATCATAAGCAATCAATTTCATACATTCCAGTTATGGAAGAGACTTCAGCAGCTATATTAAACAATGGAAGCTCTAACAGACAGCTCAGTTTTTAACTAGGAAGGAACATCATTTAATGCTATTCTTTAACAGTTCCCATCGTTGCAACTGATGCACATCTTGACTCACAGATTCTTCGCATAGCATGATCCTCGCATAGCTTCCGCTATTTAAACTGTGAATAAGTTCATTTATGGCAAAGTAATTGTTGATCACTGTGGCTTCAAAGTGTCGCATATTAAACACGAATTCCTCGTGATTAAGAGAAGCCTTATCCCCCAGTACCCAGCCAAAAGCCTGGGACTTGTGTACCCAGTTACCAAGATACATCTGCCAGCTGAACTAATGGGATTAGATCATATCCTTGGGAAAGTGGCGGTACGGCGATCTGGAGGGTAATATCCTGAGTTGCTAAGCAACATCTGAGCAGTTTGAGCAGCTCCGAAACTTAAATAAAAATTCCATTTATTATACATGTGTGTATATGTAAGTAAAGCACTCAACAAAGCTGTTCGTGTAAGTGCCTAAACACACTTTCTCTCGCTCTCTCTCTCTCTCTCTCTCTCTCTCTCACATACACACACACGTATATATATATATATATATATATATATATATATATATATATATATATATATATGTCGTGCCGAATAGGCAGAACTTGCGATCTTGGCTTAAATAGCAACGTTCATCTTGCCATATAGGACAAGTGAAAATTTGTGTATGCAATAATTTCACCAAAATCATTCTGAACCTAACGAAAAAAATGTATTTCACTATGTTTGTTTAGTATTAAATTACTGTAAACAAATCTAAAATATATTTAGTTGGGTTAGGCTAAAATAAACTGCGCTTGTTATAATAAGGTTAGGTAAGTTTTCTAAGTTCCTTTTGGTTCAAAATTATAAATTTTTACATCAACATTAATGAAAAAGATATATATTGAAACGTATAAGAGAAACTTTCAGAAAGGACTTAATTTTAAATGAGTTCTTGTTAATTGACCAGTTTTACATATTCGGCACGACATATAATATATATATATATATATAGATTATATATATATATATATATATATATATAGATTATATATATATATAGATAGATTATTATAGGTAGTAGGTTGGTAGACAGCAACCACCCAGGGAAGTACTACCGTCCTGCCAGATGACTGTGAAACAAAAACCTGTAACTGTTTTGCATGATGGTAGGATTGCTGGTTTCTTTTTCTGTCTCATAAACACGCTAAGATAACAGGGATATCTTGCTACTCCTACTTACACTTTGGTCACACTTCACAGACACGCACATGCATATATATATATACATACATCTAGGTTTTTCTCCTTTTTCTAAATAGCTCTTGTTCTTTTTTATTTCTTCTATTGTCCATGGGGAAGTGGAAAAGAATCTTTCCTCCGTAAGCCATGCGTGTCGTATGAGGCGACTAAAATGCCGGGAGCAATGGGCTAGTAACCCCTTCTCCTGTATACAATTACTAAAAAAGAGAAGAAGAAAAACTTTATAAAACTGGGTTGCTTAAATGTGCGTGGATGTAGTGCGGATGACAAGAAACAGATGATTGCTGATGTTATGAATGAAAAGAAGTTGGATGTCCTGGCCCTAAGCGAAACAAAGCTGAAGGGGGTAGGAGAGTTTCAGTGGGGGGAAATAAATGGGATTAAATCTGGAGTATCTGAGAGAGTTAGAGCAAAGGAAGGGGTAGCAGTAATGTTAAATGATCAGTTATGGAAGGAGAAAAGAGAATATGAATGTGTAAATTCAAGAATTATGTGGATTAAAGTAAAGGTTGGATGCGAGAAGTGGGTCATAATAAGCGTGTATGCACCTGGAGAAGAGAGGAATGCAGAGGAGAGAGATAGATTTTGGGAGATGTTAAGTGAATGTATAGGAGCCTTTGAACCAAGTGAGAGAGTAATTGTGGTAGGGGACTTGAATGCTAAAGTAGGAGAAACTTTTAGAGAGGGTGTGGTAGGTAAGTTTGGGGTGCCAGGTGTAAATGATAATGGGAGCCCTTTGATTGAACTTTGTATAGAAAGGGGTTTAGTTATAGGTAATACATATTTTAAGAAAAAGAGGATAAATAAGTATACACGATATGATGTAGGGCGAAATGACAGTAGTTTGTTGGATTATGTATTGGTAGATAAAAGACTGTTGAGTAGACTTCAGGATGTACATGTTTATAGAGGGGCCACAGATATATCAGATCACTTTCTAGTTGTAGCTACACTGAGAGTAAAAGGTAGATGGGATACAAGGAGAATAGAAGCATCAGGGAAGAGAGAGGTGAAGGTTTATAAACTAAAAGAGGAGGCAGTTAGGGTAAGATATAAACAGCTATTGGAGGATAGATGGGCTAATGAGAGCATAGGCAATGGGGTCGAAGAGGTATGGGGTAGGTTTAAAAATGTAGTGTTAGAGTGTTCAGCAGAAGTTTGTGGTTACAGGAAAGTGGGTGCAGGAGGGAAGAGGAGCGATTGGTGGAATGATGATGTAAAGAGAGTAGTAAGGGAGAAAAAGTTAGCATATGAGAAGTTTTTACAAAGTAGAAGTGATGCAAGGAGGGAAGAGTATATGGAGAAAAAGAGAGAAGTTAAGAGAGTGGTGAAGCAATGTAAAAAGAGAGCAAATGAGAGAGTGGGTGAGATGTTATCAACAAATTTTGTTGAAAATAAGAAAAAGTTTTGGAGTGAGATTAACAAGTTAAGAAAGCCTAGAGAACAAATGGATTTGTCAGTTAAAAATAGGAGAGGAGAGTTATTAAATGGAGAGTTAGAGGTATTGGGAAGATGGAAGGAATATTTTGAGGAATTGTTAAATGTTGATGAAGATAGGGAAGCTGTGATTTCGTGTATAGGGCAAGGAGGAATAACATCTTGTAGGAGTGAGGAAGAGCCAGTTGTGAGTGTGGGGGAAGTTCGTGAGGCAGTAGGTAAAATGAAAGGGGGTAAGGCAGCCGGGATTGATGGGATAAAGATAGAAATGTTAAAAGCAGGTGGGGATATAGTTTTGGAGTGGTTGGTGCAATTATTTAATAAATGTATGGAAGAGGGTAAGGTACCTAGGGATTGGCAGAGAGCATGCATAGTTCCTTTGTATAAAGGCAAAGGGGATAAAAGAGAGTGCAAAAATTATAGGGGGATAAGTCTGTTGAGTGTACCTGGTAAAGTGTATGGTAGAGTTATAATTGAAAGAATTAAGAGTAAGACGGAGAATAGGATAGCAGATGAACAAGGAGGCTTTAGGAAAGGTAGGGGGTGTGTGGACCAGGTGTTTACAGTGAAACATATAAGTGAACAGTATTTAGATAAGGCTAAAGAGGTCTTTGTGGCATTTATGGATTTGGAAAAGGCGTATGACAGGGTGGATAGGGGGGCAATGTGGCAGATGTTGCAAGTGTATGGTGTAGGAGGTAGGTTACTGAAAGCAGTGAAGAGTTTTTACGAGGATAGTGAGGCTCAAGTTAGAGTATGTAGGAAAGAGGGAAATTTTTTCCCAGTAAAAGTAGGCCTTAGACAAGGATGTGTGATGTCACCGTGGTTGTTTAATATATTTATAGATGGGGTTGTAAGAGAAGTAAATGCGAGGGTCTTGGCAAGAGGCGTGGAGTTAAAAGATAAAGAATCACACACAAAGTGGGAGTTGTCACAGCTGCTCTTTGCTGATGACACTGTGCTCTTGGGAGATTCTGAAGAGAAGTTGCAGAGATTGGTGGATGAATTTGGTAGGGTGTGCAAAAGAAGAAAATTAAAGGTGAATACAGGAAAGAGTAAGGTTATGAGGATAACAAAAAGATTAGGTGATGAAAGATTGAATATCAGATTGGAGGGAGAGAGTATGGAGGAGGTGAACGTATTCAGATATTTGGGAGTGGACGTGTCAGCGGATGGGTCTATGAAAGATGAGGTGAATCATAGAATTGATGAGGGAAAAAGAGTGAGTGGTGCACTTAGGAGTCTGTGGAGACAAAGAACTTTGTCCTTGGAGGCAAAGAGGGGAATGTATGAGAGTATAGTTTTACCAACGCTCTTATATGGGTGTGAAGCGTGGGTGATGAATGTTGCAGCGAGGAGAAGGCTGGAGGCAGTGGAGATGTCATGTCTGAGGGCAATGTGTGGTGTGAATATAATGCAGAGAATTCGTAGTTTGGAAGTTAGGAGGAGGTGCGGGATTACCAAAACTGTTGTCCAGAGGGCTGAGGAAGGGTTGTTGAGGTGGTTCGGACATGTAGAGAGAATGGAGCGAAACAGAATGACTTCAAGAGTGTATCAGTCTGTAGTGGAAGGAAGGCGGGGTAGGGGTCGGCCTAGGAAGGGTTGGAGGGAGGGGGTAAAGGAGGTTTTGTGTGCGAGGGGCTTGGACTTCCAGCAGGCATGCGTGAGCGTGTTTGATAGGAGTGAATGGAGACAAATGGTTTTTAATACTTGACGTGCTGTTGGAGTGTGAGCAAAGTAACATTTATGAAGGGATTCAGGGAAACCGGCAGGCCGGACTTGAGTCCTGGAGATGGGAAGTACAGTGCCTGCACTCTGAAGGAGGGGTGTTAATGTTGCAGTTTAAAAA